>NW_013952642.1:434784-441658 GCF_001266775.1 Austrofundulus limnaeus | reverse complement strand
CCCCACCCCACGCCCACCCCCCAAAAAAAGTTGAGTATCTGCATTTTTAAAAAGCAGGCAAACTGAAATCTTTTCAATCTGTGTCATCCTTTCTGTCTGTAAAAGCACCACATTAGGATATGAAATGGATGTGCAGCTCTACCAGCTGGTTATACRTGCCATCCCGGTGCATGCCCTTCCTTAAAGTCATGCTTACTGTCACCGTGTAAATGTCTGATAAAAATCTAAAACCACTTCAGATCTATCAAAAAGCCAAACCGTGCAATCTGATCTGTGTTTAAGTGTAGTTATTTTGCATCTTCAAAGCAATTTGCAAAGGTTTCAAGTGGCACTCAAGTAAGAGCTGCAAAATCTTCTTAGCTCCCATTTTGCTCCGTTTTAACAGGTTTTCCTCCACTTGTACCTCGGAGACATCAGGAAATAAAGCACCTGCTTCAGAATATTCTCCAAGATTAATTGGATGTTCATAATAATGACTCTAAATCCATATCATTTTACCTCTAAAAGAAGAGCAGCTCTTTCACTCAGCAACAAATTGAAATTTCTAGCCTTCATTCAGGACTATAAACTGTTCTCTTGGCTAATGACAGCTCTRCTGAGGGATGTGAAATCTGTAATTATTACCATCTGACTGTGTCAAACACAGTGATTGTTAGTCAGGTGACTTCTTTCCAACTGTCTTGACAAATTAAGGAACAATTAAACACAATCAAAACAAGCTGATAAACAGTACATACTTGGTTTCACAACTCGATAAACACCTGGAGTGTTTCAAACAAATAAATTCTTCACAACTAAGATCCTCACAGTGGGTTTRATCATCCTCAAGCTGTACAGAATAGCACATAGACTAAGAAAAACACCTTCCCTACAGGTGGATGTTTGTGTTCATGTTAAAAGAGTGAGTTTACTTTACTAGACAAGTGTTGAAATACCAAAGTCCCCAGCTCACTGTACACTGGGGAGAACATCCTTTCATTTTTGGGATGGGGGATTGTTATTATCTCAGTAGAAGATTTGCTGATAGCTCTTCTTGAAGCTGAACGGTTTCGAGGTTAAGCACAAACTGTGCCCAAATAGGTCCCTCCCTGTCTTTGCCAGGCAGAGAGATTCGTGCAGCTGTGTTCCTGCTGGAGAACCATCCCAACAAAGCCCTTGCTTTAATCACTGACTTCAGCGCTCTGCGGCAACTGCACCAAAATCTGGAACAAGAGCTATAAGACTTACGATTAGGATTGTGCTTTTGTATATTAAGATTTTAAAAATATAAAAATCCAAGATAAATGAGCAGAAGTGACTCTAAAAATGGCTACCACGAGTTGTATTTCTCTTCTTAAGCAGCAAGAGAAAATCAAGGGTTTTTTTTAAGGTAAGGCTGGGAGCAGGACATTTTGCCAAGTGTGGAGTCAGAGCGGAGCGAAGCAGCGTGAAAGATCTATCAGAGTCATCCGTGTAGGTCTGACAGTTCAACAGAGGCAGATGATTTGGCAGAGCTGATGGTGGGGTTGGGCTGTGGGGTTCATTATCTCCTAATTACGAGAGACAGAGCATCGTCTCGGTGAGCCGGTGCAGGAAAACACCTGCAGACTTGATTGTGCCTCCCCAGACTCCCAAACCAAGCCTGTAAAATTCTGCAGATTACATTATGGGGAAATATTGCAAAGCGCATTTGAAGACAAGGAAAATGATCAAATGAGGAGACCGAATGTGAAGGAAATGGAAGGTGGGATGGATGTTATCTGCGAGACAAGTCCAGCCCGATCAGCGTTGGAATGAATACCAGCTTGTTTGGTTTTATTCCTTTACTCCTTTTACCTGTCATTGAGTTCTTTCATTTTATAGAGATTTGTCTTTTCAGGCCCAGTAGTCTTTAGGTGGACCAAAGCACAGTGTCTGTAAGCTAAAACACAATTTTTGCTCTTTTATTAGGAGCTTTGGAATCAGTTGTGAATTGTAGTCAGATTTAGATTAGAGGGTTGGGATTGGGTTAGTTTGTTCACAATCAAYTAAAGCCTAGATTTACTTGAAAGATTGTCTACTACCTTTTATAGTTTTTGACAAGGATCTTCTGATTGGCTGTCTCCTCACGAGATATGATGATTCTAAGCTCACTGCACCAAATATTTAGCTTAATATCTGTAAAACTGAAAGTTAACTGTGGCAACTGTTTTATACCTCTGAWGTGTGTCCCTTCAGTGTATGAATGTGATTTAAAGCACCGATTAGTCTCCATAAGATGATTTGTATGTGTTAGCTTTGTAGTGAGACCTAATAGAGTGCTGTGTGAACGGGTAACTGACGGCACAGATTATAGTGTAAAGGTCTTTGATTTTCCTGTTTGGATAGAAAGGTGCTATATAAGTACAGTCCATTTACCAATAGCTGCGTTTCCGTCCATCCATACATCCATCCATCCATCCATCCATCCATCCATTTTCTTCCGCCTATCCGGGGTCGGGTCACGGGGGCAGCAGCTTCAGAAGGGAGGCCCAGACCTCCCTTTCCCCAGCCACTTCTTCCAGCTCSTCCGGGGGAACTCCAAGGTGTTCCCAGGCCAGCCGAGAGACATAGTCCCTCCAGCGTGTCCTGGGCCTTCCTCGGGGCCTCCTCCCGGTGGGACGTGCCCGTAACACCTCACCAGGGAGGTGTCCAGGAGGCATCCTTACCAGATGCCCGAGCCACCTCAACTGGCTCCTCTCGACGTGGAGGAGCAGCGGCTCTACTCTGAGTCCYTCCCGGATGACCGAGCTTCTCACCCTATCTCTAAGGGAGAGTCCAGCCATCCTGCGGAGGAAACCCATTTCGGCCGCTTGTATCCGGGACCTCGTTCTTTCGGTCATGACCCAAAGCTCATGACCATAGATGGGGGTAGGAACGTAGATCGACCGGTAAATCGAGAGCTTCGCTTTCTGACTCAGCTCTCTCTTCACCACGACGGACCGGTACAGCGCCCGCTTTACAGCAGACGCTGCGCCAATCCGCCTGTTGTTTCCGACCATTGACAATGAAAATGCGCAAATTAGAATTTCAAAAATAAATTTGCTCAATGGAAACACGTCAATTTCAAAAAAAATTAYGTATTTCGACAAAATATTTCTGCGCTAGAATGAGGGGGTTTTTCAGCCGTATCGAAATTGATGTTTTTCGCAAAACTGCAATGAAACTCTTTTTTCGCATCATGGGAGTCACGTGATCAACAACCGGCTGTTTCTACTGGCCAAAAAGACGATGATGAAGAAGATAAGAAGTAAAAGTAGTAGTAAAATCACAGAAGTAGTAAAAGAAAGTAGTAAACTCACCAACTACAATTTCCCAAAAACACAGCATCCGTTGCCACTCCCAAGTAGGGGCTTGTTGCTGGAAAGCCTCGAGAAAAGACGCCGATGTCTCCTCTGATGGTGAGCGCTAGTGTCGTGGTAGCAATATGCTATGTGTTTACATCCATTGCCGCCATGTTTGTAATAACTTATCGCGACAACAAACGTATTCACGCATGACTTTAATAGCATTTCTTACTTAATGGAAACGCCGCAGTTGCAAAACTGTGTTTTTCGACATTAACAGAATATCGACAAAGTTTTGCGCACATTTGCAATGGAAACGCAGCTAATGAGATATTTTGCTAACAGGGCCAAAAGATGAGGTAATATTAAATTAGATCAACTTATTTAATCAGTACAATCAGTACAAAACACACATTAACTTTCTCAAGTAACATGGAATGTAAATTGGAATGTTGGCTGCAGATGAGCGGTTCTGTGTTTAGTGTTTTTGTAAATTTAACTGTTTTTGATTTTTTTTTATTTTGAATTTTTTTGTAATCCTTTAAATTGTTTATGTGTGCATGGTGAGGATTTTTCCAATGTAGTTTCTCTACTGCAAATGGCAAATAAACTTGAACTTGAGTTGTAGATGCACATCCAATGATTACTTTTAGAGAGTTTCATTCAAAATTGTACAGCGTTTTGTGAGATATCCTTTGGTTGTTTGTCGTTTTTAAAAAAATCTCTTATGACAGGTTAAACGTCTCACTGGGTTGTGACTTTTTGGCAAACAACATTCATAAAAGATTTCTTAGAATGTCTCGCAGTATTTGAACATGTTCAAAAAAATCTTCAGTCATCACAGGGTTCTTCATTCTGTCTCAGTAAATCCAAAWGGCATGTGTGCCCAATAAACAATTACTTCAGAGGCAAATTACTGGTTCAAATGTGCCTGTCTTTATTTTGAAGGTGCATTGCAATACAMTCAATTATAAATACAGGGCCAGCTGCAATGTGGGTACAAAACAACCAAGTTGGGTTTGCCGTGGGCAACAAACAAAAAATAATAATAATAAAACACTGCTTAAATTACAGTTTTGCAAACCATGCACAAAAATAACTTGAGTTTTTAAAACTGGCAATCAGAGTTCTGTGAGACTGGMACAAAGAAACACATTTTCTTGCTATTTTGAGTCATCAAAACAGGCTCAGAGCAGTTGCAGCCCTGAATCCTATCAGTTCTCAGTCTTGAGAATGACTCTCATTTATACCACACCAAATTTYAGATCTGATAAGGTTGTCAAGGGAGGACCCAGCTCTCCATCAAATAAATTCAAATTACTGACAGCCATAAACATCTGCTTTATGGTGTTTGAGTAAGTGTTTAACTCATTTGCGCAGGAATTACCACGAAACATATGCTGAGCTCTTCCAGCTGGACTGGATGCACTGCTGTAATGCAACTGAAATACCTTTTTTTTCTACATCAGAAGCAGGTCCATACTTCAGCAAACACCTGACGAGGATAACATCATTTGTCCAAGCAGAACATTTGAGGTAAAACGGAATTTAGCAGTTTTGCTTGAGATGCTGTGTAAATTCGCCTAGAGCTGCTCACAGAGATGAGTTTAAGGACTTTCTGTGAGAAACGCCTGACATACCTGTGCTACCCCCGTAGCCTGATAAGCTGCAGCTCTGACAGTCGCTTCCCCTTTYATGCCGCACACACTAAATCTTTACTATAAAAGGGGCATGAAAGCAAAATATTTCACTATACGACCAACGTGAAAATAAACGAAATCATCAGCTGTCAGGTGCAGTAAAGATCATAAAGATTTATCCTTTCATTCGAGTGAGTTCTGGTTTTGATAAAGTCCAGATGGTGACAGCAACGATTCTTCAACCACAAATAAGACTGGAGGAACTAAGTTAGCTGTACACAAAAGGGGTGAAATTGGATTGCAGTGTCTCGTGTGGATTTGGGCTCAGGTCACTGGATTGAGAACAGCCCCTCCTTTGGTACTGCTGCATTATGGATATTCATCATACTCTGCCATCTAGTGGGCAGCTGGAGTTTAACAGGATACTGAGTCCAGTATTAAACTTTATTAGAAGTCATTTACTTATGATTGTGACTCAGTCAGGTTGAGCTAAAATATGGTGAGGCAACATCTAAACACATCTAAGCATTACATCTTGCAGTGTTGCATAATTGTGCAGTGTTATTTTTGAGTGACCAAAATGGCTACAACTCTCTCATTTCTTTATAAGAGGATCTCAGTCTTAAACTATGGCATGAAAGGCAGCAGAGAATCTGTTTTCATGCCAGTGCATGGCTTTTAATTCAAGAATTCTAAAACTGTTTTGGCATTTTATGAATGCTTATGGCAATTTTTCCTTAAAAGAAAAACTGAAGCTATAACATCAGCAAAGATTATCATGCTCCATCACTCTGTGGAGAATATTTTCTCCACCTTTGCAGCGCTCCTCATCTCGGAGCTCAAATGATCTGATTAAGAGAATTAACGTTGGCTCTTTTTGTGCTGCAAACAAACTGGTGGGATTTTACGCTGAGATGGGCATTGACATCCACAGTCAGCGATTGTAATTCATTTGCTTCAATGACAAGTTCAGTAAGTCAAAAGGCAGGTTGTGTCCGAGCCGTGGAGGGACATATTTCCTTTTTTTTCCCCCAATGAAGGCACAAAAAAAGCCTCTGGGAGATAKATGGAAAGCCAAGGGCTAAAATAGTGCACACTTTCTGGCTGATCTTTTCTCTATATGCATAAACGCAGAGGATTTCATCTTGTGAGGCACTAATGGGAAACAGCAGATAGACCTGGGTCACAGAAATAGACAAGGGACCCAGTCTGGCCCATGCATCCAATTAGCAATCATGGCAAAGCCTTAGCCGGGGGCTAATGGAAATGTAGATAAGATCCCATGAACAAATTGGTGGTAGGATAGAATAAAAGAGTGGCAGATGGAGACCAGCAGCATTAAGATGCTATCTGCTGCTGGCTGGCCCCTCTACTGCTGACCAAGCGTTACCAGCTACCTTCACTCACAGAACAAGAAGACAGATAATTATGTCATAWAGAAATGAATTACACAGGTACCATTTCAGAGAGTTTTAGATAGGGCTCCTCAACTATATTCTTTTTGTTAGTTTTAATTTGGTTGAGTTAAAATAAAGTTCTGGCAGAGCTAAAGCTATTCACACAAGCTCTCCTTTTCCTTAACGGATGAGTTGAGAATAATGAATTAAAAAAGTGTTCTTTGGGTGCAAACTCTTTTCCATCACAATGTCTGAATAAAAACGGCTTTAACATTCAAGCTAAGATCAAACTTTCTGCTCAGTGTTATAAAGTCCACGGTAATTGCATTTGTGCACAGAAACACTGCAAAAACCAGAGATGTAAAGTAACTAAGTACAAATACTTTGTCACTGTACTTAAGTAGAATTTTTGGGTATCTGTACTTTACTTSAGTAATTATTTTTCAGCCTTCTTTTTACTTCTACTTCTTACATTTTCACCCAATTATCTGTACTTTCTACTCCTTACATTTTTTAAAAAAAAGACAAGGAGTATAAAGTCATTGCTTTTATT
>NW_013952642.1:429799-434632 GCF_001266775.1 Austrofundulus limnaeus | reverse complement strand
CAGTCATTTTTGGTAAGATGTTTGTACTTTTACTCAAGTAATACTACTAAAGGAGACTTTAACTTTTACCACAGTCATTTTTGGTAAGATGTTTGTACTTTTACTCAAGTAATACTACTAAAGGAGACTTTAACTTTTACCACAGTCATTTTTGGTAAGATGTTTGTACTTTTACTCAAGTAATACTACTAAAGGAGACTTTAACTTTTACCACAGTCATTTTTGGTAAGATGTTTGTACTTTTACTCAAGTAATACTACTAAAGGAGACTTTAACTTTTACCACAGTCATTTTTGGTAAGATGTTTGTACTTTTACTCAAGTATCACTTTGTGGTATAACACTGCAAAAACTGTCCATCTTACGAAGTTTTAAAATCTTATATCAGCTAAAAAGTATTTTTGATCTTGTTTTGAGACTGATTTACTAAACAAGAACTGATTGTGTAAGAATAATAATCTTGTTTTCAGAATGTGTAAGATTATTTGTCTTGTTAGTCTGAAAATTTGACTCAAATTAAGTCAAAAATTTCTGCCAATGGAGTAAGAAAATTTGACTTGGTAAGCTTCTTGAAATAAGAAAATAATTGAGTCAAATCAAGTATTTTAAGAATCTCACCAAGTAAAATTTTCTTACTCCATTGGCAGAAAATTTTTGACTTCATTTGAGTCAAATTTTCAGACTAACAAGACAAATAATCTTACATATTCTGAAAACAAGATCATTATTCTTACTCAATCAGTTCTTGTTTAGTTAATCAGTCTCAAATCAAGCTCAAAAAGATGTTTTGGCTGATATAAGATTTTAAAACTTGGTCAGGTGGTCAGTTTTTGCAGTGAATGAAAGGCTTGKGTTGTGGCGGCTGGTCGGCAGGTAAAACACGCAGCGTCCTGCACAGCTGAGCAGATCTCTGAAGCTGATTCTGTGCGTAATAAAACTCTGGGCAGCTCAGCTGGGGGAGGGAGCCTGGCTCTGCATGCAGCTGTAGGTGATTTGTCACTTTGGTTGAGAATGTGGGAATAAGTGAGGGGGTGGAGTAGCTTCAGTGTGCGTTTGAATGTGGAGACGGTTTTCTCTGTATTTCATCACCTAAAATGAGCCTTTTGTGTATTTGCCCATTGTTTGTAAGCAAAAGATGGATTTTCCTTGTTATTGTAAGCTGATTGAGGCTTCTTGTGTGTTTGCTCAGAGACAAAAAAAAAAAAATCCGCCCTTGCAGTCAGTTTGGCATGTTGTGTGGGTCTAAATACAGTCTTTGCTCCTGGGTGATGGATATGCTGACGCAGAAACCTTTCCTTACTTTATTCCCTGGAAACCTTCAGGAGCCCTTTAGAGTGGGGTTCATTTAAGATAAACGGCGGAGCGTGTGCCAGATTTGCTAGTGAAATGGAGCATTACATCTGATTAGTGTGATTAAACAATGCTAATTAAGCTTCCTGAGCAAACACAGCGTTACYCAAACTTCACTGTCTGTGGAATAAGTGAGGAAGAACTTCTCTGGAGTGATTCAACCTGCAGATCCCAAACTCTGCCGCAGAGCTGCCTTATAATTAGAAAACATCACAGAGAAGACGCAGCTAAGGCAGATATTTACCTCAAGCAGCTTTTCATTTAGTCGTGTCTGAGCTGCATTCAAATCTTTTCTGAGACTCTTTGTTGCCAAGCAACATGAACCTGAGGTACTTAATGACGTTCTAGTTATAGAGTTTTCCCTTCAGGCTTCGACAATTCATATCTGAGGTWTATACTGACATCCCCAGCTTTTGACCTCAACAAAGTCAATATTCAACATAAAAGGCCTAGGGTTCCTTGAAGGAATGCATATCACCCTCTGCCCACTGAGATGGTACAATTACAAACATTTTTCTCAAACATTTAAAATGTGGGATTTCATGCAATGTTGGAAAATCTTGCAAATGAAAAGAGGGTATTCTTGCCACATTTATTTTAATTATTCACAGAAGAGTAAACATGTAGTAATGTTAAAATCATATTTCCCCTGTTGTTTAGTCTCACTGAACACTTGGTAATATTCTTGAAATACGAAAAAATCCAGTCAAATCAAATATTTTAAAGGGGCAATATCATGGAAAATCAACTTTTTTGAGTTTTATATCATGTTATAATGTTATACTCTCATAAAAAACATGCCCAAAGCCTTGCTTTGACTCATTCATGCATGTTTGAGAAATCCTGCAGTGTTTTTAGGAAGCCATGCTGAGGAGCAAAACGACAGGTGGGGACCAGAAACGCCCCTGGGACGTGTCTTTAAGCTGAACGTCCTCATGGCAGAGCGCACCCCCCCACACACACACACACATCCCACCCATGACTCCTGCAGGCTCTCGGGTGAAAGTGAAAGTGAAACCTAACCTTCTGCTGAGCTCTCAACATTAGTTCTCACTCAGTGAAGCTCTTTTCAGATTCAAAATACCTTTGAGGAAATGTATTTTCAGATGCCAAGTAAACTGCATCATGGCAGCACCCACCCTCTCCCCCGCGAGCACACCGAAATGGGAAAAAAGAAAGCGGAAGGTGGTTCTTAAAGAGACAGAGGCCAATTTCAAGGCGTTTAGAAGAGGAAGTGATAAGAAGATAAGTTTATTTTCTCTTTAAAAACAGCAATTTAATAACAACTAAAGGTGACATACAGTAGATACTTTATTATGGTATAGTACAGTATTTAAATATATGCCTGAGAAACACATAATATTGCCCCTTTAAGAATCTTACCAAGTAATTTTTTTTACTCCATTGGCAGAAATTTTTGATTTAATTTGAGTCAAATTTTCTGACTAAAAAGAAATAATCTTACATATTCTGAAAACAAGATTATTATTCTTGCGCAATCAGTTCCTGTTTAGTAAATCAGTCTCAAAACAAGATCAAAAAGATTTTTTGGCTGGATATAAGATTTTAAAACTTGGTCAGGTGGACATTTTTTGCAGTGTAGAGGAAAAAAACCTGTTCCTTCCCCTCATCAGAGAAGATCTTTTTGTTTTCCCCTGACATTGGGGTTTGCCACTAAACACAAGCTGTGAGAACCTGGCACTGAGCCGGGTTGACAGGTTAAAGAGTGTGACTGTCCACACGGAGAAGCTCGTTGAAAAAAAATGACAGTTTGGCCAACGCTCGCTCCAAATCTCATGGGCCACRAGTCAAACCGGAGTGGCCCTCTCAGGTTGTTGGAAGCTGTCCAGATTAATTAAACGCCACGTTCAGTGGAAACAAAAAGCTGACTCCGGCTGCCAGCTTCTCGTTGCCCGACAGAGATGCCATCACGACTGGATGCATATCTGCAGGTCTCGGAGCGCAGGTGGACTGCATGATTTATCAGGGTGCAGTTTTGAAGCCTACCTGCTTGAATTTGTAAACAACATTGATTAATCTGATGCACCGTTTTACAAATGGCTGCAGTTTGTGAAAATGACAGATCATTATAATAAAGGTGCAGGGGACAGGGGGGGCCGCTAATATGTATCATGGCCCCGAGATAAACTCATATGGATTCCGTACAGCATCATTGATTTCCCATGCATCAAGAGCACCAGCAGCGCTTTGGTGAACAACGCAGAAACTTACAGAGAGGCTGAGGAGAGTCGTGTTGAAAAAGACATCTAGGAACAAACCACAGCTACCGGGACAAAGACAGCACGCAAACCTTTTTGTGATTAAACAGAAACAGCTTCGCTTTCTGTGGTTTATAGCGTCGGTTTTTTGACAAACGTCAAGCCCGCTGCGCCTTCGCTGAGCTCTCTTCTCCGCATATCAACTCCTTAATCTTTGAATGTGGCATTTTAATACTCCGTGGTGTTGAAGCACAAACTCATAACACCTTTTGCAAAGATAGAAACACTCGTGCTCCCGGTGCCTCCTCTGTGCTTTGGTGAAATCATTTGTTATAGGAGTGTCGCTTTCTTTTTCTTTCTATATTTTTACCTTGCATAGAAAATATAGAACATATAACCAGACTTCAGTGCAGATACGGTGAATAGAGTGGAAGAAAATGAATTAAAGAGACCCATATTGTAAGTACAATGTAGCTCGTATTAAACTGAGCTATARAGCCTGAGAAGTAGGGCAGTGCTGTTTCCCTTGCATGCAGCCAAATGAGCTGTAATTGCCTGGGGAGCTGGAAATCAAACTCTGGGGTACAGACAGGAAGGAAAAGCTCATTCAGTACTCTGATCAGCGGCGATGAGTGGCAGGTCATTGTTAACATTCAGAAAACAAACAACGTCTGCATCAGGAGGCTCACTGCTCAGCAGGCCCAGACAATGAGATGGAAATCACCAGAGACCAACAACATAAGCATGAAGGAGAAACTAAGCAAGAGGCAAGGGACCTGAGATCCTTTTAATGGTGCTAATTTGCTCTGTAATACCAAACAAATAAAGATGATCATAAAAGACTTTGTAATATATTGTTAGAAAAACTGTTTTTAGGTAAAATGTCTGATAAGTACGCACTAAAATCTGTTAATTGCACTAAATAAATGCATAAAAAGATTAAYAGTTTAGTGAAATCAATATTTTAATGAACACTTGCACCGACTTTCAACTCACTGTGATAATTAGTTGCAGTTTATGAGTGGAGAACCTGAGTTCATGTCCTTCAAAAATGTTAATTGTTAGTTTAGTTTAATTTTAGTTTGTTGGAAGACTGTTAACAGCAATAAGAGCATTTTTTTCTGATGAAGGAAGTCAATGGCTTATTTCCATTTTTAGTCTCTCCAAAGACACAATTTAAACAGGATATAAAAACTCAATCGATACTATCAGCATGGATTCTGGGGAAAACAATGCATAAAAAATACAAATGTATGCTATTAAAT
>NW_013952642.1:420591-429194 GCF_001266775.1 Austrofundulus limnaeus | reverse complement strand
ACGCTGGAGGGACTATGTCTCTCGGCTGGCCTGGGAACGCCCTGGAGTTACCCCGGAGGAGCTGGAAGAAGTGGCTGGGGAAAGGGAGGTCTGGGCCTCCCTTCTGAAGCTGCTGCCCCCGCGACCCAACCCCGGATAGGCGGAAGAAAATGGATGGATGGATGGACAATACTAAGAAATATGGAGGCTGTTTAGTAACCACTAATTTAAAAAGTCCTGTTGGAGGTCTGTCAGGATGCAATAATAAACATGGATGTATTTAGACTGTATACACATTTTCCCTCTCTTTATTTTCAAAATCAATACAATATAACTTGCATCAAGCATGACCAAATCTCAGTGAAATGTAGCATTAAATATTGATCATTGCTGCAGCAATTTTGTCTTAAAAATTGACATTTTAAACATTCTTGATAAGAAATTGATGAAGTTTTGACCCTCTTAATGACACCTCCAGCAAGTTTTACATGTTTTAGTTCGTCTTTGGAGGATTTGATGATTTTTTCTTTTTTATGTGGGCATGTTTAGGGTCAGTTTTAAACCTACTGCTTTCATTATCTATACTTTTTTTTATTGTATTATTTCTTGGAATTGTAGCAATAATATTTCACTTTAAATATGTTTGTGTTGTTTATATAGATTTTCACTTTATGCATTTTWTATACAGTTAAATGTTTATTTCCAGATTTTTTTATGTCATCTAACTGGATGCCACATTTTATTTGGAGAGTAAAAAAACCCAGAACAGATCAAGATGTTTTCAAGTCTTGTTTTCATTAGGTTCTGCACTGTTTYCTCCAAATATATCTTTATGACAAACTTCAAGTTAACTACAATCCATCTTCAGCAGTTGTTTTCTTTTAAAATACTGTATTTTCACATTTATTTGTGGAACTCAGTTAAACTTTGTGAAGAGGATTCAGAAAATGTATTTTTCTCTTCAGGGTCATATTTGTGTGCATGAATAACAGAGCAATGCAACCTTTCTGAAGGCCTTTTGTGATGTTTTGAGGTCTTAACCTGACCGCCACCTTCCCTGCTAACGACCATTTCCCAACAGAAAACACTTTGCTGTCTTCTTATGGCTGTCTTCTGCTGTTAAAGCATAAATTATTTCTGCGTTCAGGGCGGCCGTTTGGAGGAGGTAATGGCTGCTGATTGTAGGAACGAGGTTTGAGGTGTCAGAGGATTTAAAAGGCTTATAATTTGCATACAAAAGTCTCACAACAGACATGAGCAAAGCCAGCCGTTAACCTTCTAAACTGCTGCCACTTCTTCTCAGTCAGCTCCGGTTGAACTTTTCCTCACAAAAAACAAATCATTAAGCTCATCTCTTTGGTTTGAATCATCCGTGGATAGTGCATTCTTTTTAAACCCAGTATTTTTCTTATTATTTTATTTTGAACCTTTCACTAATGTGGGGCTGTGGTGGAATGGTGGTCAGTGTCACAGTTTTGCAATTTTGAGGCAGTGGGTTTGAGCCCAGGTAGCATCAGAAAGGGCATTTTGATGAATATTTTATGCGTGTTTGCTCACAAGGAAAAGGAAGCAGCTGAAAGAAGAACAAGAAGTAATAACTTTATGTGCAAGTCTGCAAACAATACTTAAAATCCTGAGAATTTTAAACATTTGATACTGCAATGCAAAGATTTTGGAATCAAGGCTTTCAGAATTTTATCCATTCATCCCTTCTTCTGCTGCTTATCCATGGTCGAATAGGTCCTGGGGAGAAATCTCCTCCTGGGCGATCCCAAGGCATTTCCAGTCCAGAAAGGATTTATAATTCTTGACCTGCCCTGGGGTCTCCTTCCGGTGGGAAATGCCCAGAAAACCTTCAGACGGAGGCAACGTTTTAAAGCCTGAACCACTATGAGTCTATTTCTATAATTTCTTTGGACATAACCAACGTTCAAGCCACTTAAACGGCTGCTTTTATTCCTGAATCTTCATGATTTATATGCAGCATTGGCAAATAGCCTCCTTCATAAGCAAGCCTGGGATTGCTTTCCTGCACCTTCAGTGACCTGATCATCGAAATAGAAGCATTGTGGTGAGGTAAGTAATAGGACCAAAAAAAGCCAGACTTTGGGGGCATAAGTAGCAAAATAATATATATATATTTTTTTTAGAAATAAAAGGGCTGATAATGCATGGAGAAAACAATCCAATGTACACAGACAGGGCAGAGAACCATGAACTAGAGGTGTATGTAACAGTGGGAAATGAAATGTGAAACAGGAGACTTTTTAACCAGGGAAAGGTAATTACTGGAATGATGAGCAGGTGAGATAATTAGGTAGATGAGATACAGCTGAGAGGTGGAAGGAGAGACAAAGAGACAGAGAAATAGAAGCTGAGGGAATAATGGGCAGTGACATTGGGAGTAAAACTAATTAAACAGAAATGCACCTAATGTGGGAAATCTCCAAGTGAAACAACAAGAATACAAATAAGAAAATAACTAACAAAAAATACTAAAGCCCACAATCATTACAAAAAGTCCTGCATAGATTTTTTTTTCTTTTGCTGGTTGCTTTCCAAATACTCAGTGAAACCAGCTTTCCTCTCACCGTGCGAAACCTTTGTGCATGGACAAACAGCTGCTGTGCGTTTTCTAAACACAGACGGAATATTAGCAGAATAAGCACAACGAGAATGACTCACTGTAAGCTGTATCAATTTGAACAGCGCTGTCAGAGAGGAAAACTTTTTGGCAGTAAGCAGCAAACTTTTGAGATGCATTGTTCTCCCCGGAGTGCTTGTCATTTATCACTTGACTTGACATACAGGAGCATTGGTCCTGAATGGAGGAGATCCATCACGACCTTGTTAGCCTTTTTTAGTTGGATTTTTTCTTGGGATTTTACAGAAATGCATGCAACTTCTGACTCTTACTTTTCCTWACTTTTATAACAATCTCTCTGTTAATGATGACAACCATTAGATTGTCCCCGATTAGGATTTTATAAGACACAGGTGCTGAAAAATAAATTTTAAAGATGTGGTAGTGATAATAAAACAGGCCAATCTATCTGGTACCTACTTGGAAAATACATGGGACTTACCTACCTGGGATTTACCTGGTACATGCCACATGCATACTGGGGAATTTACCAGGCTTTTACTGCTTGTTTACCAGATAATTACCTGGTACTTTTCAGACACAGATCTGATCCCTATGAGAACTTGGCTGTAGTGACTTGTTTTCCTGTACTTATACAGTACAAACCTGCTGGTAATTTCCTCGTACTTACCGGTTACATGCCTGGTAAGTACGAGGAAAGTATGGCGTCCTGTACTTATGAAGACCAGACTGTAATACAATTAGGTCCATATCTATTTAGACAGAGAAAGTTTGGTTCTGTGCATTAYCACAATGAATTCTAAACAAAACAAAACGTTTCAAATGCAGATGAAGTTCAGACTCGGCTTTATTTCAGTGGGTTGAACAAAATGATTACATGGAAATGTGAGGAACTAAAGCATTTTTTTAACACAATCCCTTCATTTCAGGGGCTCAAAAGTTGTACAATTTTAATAATTGTAAAGAAAAAAGTTCATTTCTAAGACATTATTGGTTGAAAACCCTTTGTTGGTAATGACTGCCTGAAGTCTTGAGCTAATGGACATCACCTGTTTCCTCCTTTTTAATGCTCTGCCAGGCCTTCACTGCAGCGGTTTTCAGTTGCTGTTTGTTTGTGGGCCTTTCTGTCTGAAAATTAGTCTTCATCTCTCCAGAGAATGTTCTTCCAGAACTGTGCTGGCTTTTTTAGATATCTTTTTTAGCAAAGTCCAATCTAGCCTTTTTATTCTTGAGGCTGAGTGGCTTGCACCGTGCAGTGAAACCATTAGTGTTTATAGATGATGGTAAAAATGGTAAATAGTAAATGGTACTGAACTTATAGAGCGCTTTTCAAGTCCCTCCGGACCCCAAAGCGCTTTACACTAACAGACATTCACCCATTCATACTCACATTCACACACTGATGATGGCAAACTACACTGTAGCCACAGCTGCCCTGGGGCACACTGACTTGATGTGACACAGGACAGAAATGGTTGGATGAATTCAGAGGTATTCAGAGACAAATTATGTTCTTAAATCCAGTCAAATGCAGCCAAACTGACTGGTCAGTATTTCATAATCCATATGGACAATGACCCAAAACGTATTTACTTTCATGTCTTCTCTTTACAGTAGATTTCAATATTGATGTGCTTACCTCCTGGAGAGGGTCGTTCCCTTGGTTGGCTGTGAAGGGGTTTCTCTTCACCATGGAATTTATTCTGCCATCATACAACACTGTTTACAGGTCTTTTTGCATCGATGAGTTCACCAGTGTTTTCTTTCTCTCTCAGGATGTACCAAATTGTAGATTTTGCCACTCCCAATTTTGTAGCAATTTCTCGTTTGTTTCTGTTTTCACAGCTTAAGGATGGCTTGTTCCATCTGCATGGAGAGCTCYTTCRACTGCTTATTTTCTTCACAGYAAAATCTTCCAAATGCAAGCAACGCACCTCAAATCAACTCYGGGCCTTTTATCTGCTTCATTGAGAATGGCATAATAAAGAAACTTCCCACAATGCCCATGAAATAGCCTTTTGAGTCAAWTKTCCAATTACTTTGGCAGGGTGGGCACAGGCTAAGAAGCTGAACTCCTAAACCCTTCATCCAATGAGTCAAAATAGATATAGACCTAACTGTAAGTTGTCATTTGTTTCTCTGTACTTACAAAGTACAAACCTGGTATGGTATACTTGTCTTGTATTTACTTGCTACTTACTAGGTATTTACATGTGTCATCCTTAACCCTACCAGGTAGGTTCCTGTACATATCAGGTAAGTATCAATTGCATACTACAGAAATACATGTAAATACCAAGTGCATACCTGGTAAGTACCTGTTATATACCAGGAAGATATTAGGTGTATACCCAGTATGTACCAGTTAGGTATCTAGTGTGTACCTTGTTTGCATAAAAAATGTATCTGATAGGAACTTGGTAAGTACACATACCAGGTAAGTAGTGTACACAATACATATGCAAATGCACAGAGTTCAGTAAATATCAGAAAACTACAGTACATTCCAGGCTGTATTTTTTTCACTTTTTTATTCATTTCGTAAAAAAATTAAAATTTTATATACACGACAAAATCACACTTGAAATGAAAGGAGGCAGAAAGAAGAAGAAAAATCTTATCATATCTGCCCCTTTTTTTCCCAAAATTAATTTCAAACAATAATAATCAAAAAACAAAACAAATTAAAAACTTCATTTATTTAACAAACTTATTTTAATCATTCTCTTTAACAAACACGTTGAACCAACATTTTTATAATCACTTTTCAGATTATTCCACAATCTTGTTCCTTATTATTACCTCCGCCAAGGGCGAGGAAATGTTTTCGGTTGCGTATGTCGGTCTGTCTGTCATTCTGACTGTGGACAACATCACTCAAAAACTTGTGGATGGATTGTCATGACATTTTTACCACATGTGGATACTGGGCCAAGGAACACACCTTTAAATTTTGATAATGTTCCGGATCACGATGCGGATTACAGGAGTTTTTTTTTTTCTTTTAAAACTCTGAGATCGATAAAGCTGTGATGCTTTCACAGGGCTTCTGTAAAAAAAAAAAAACAGTGAGCTGGATTGGACAGCACGGACTTCAAACTTTATAAAAGTAATATTAAAACCACATTTAATGATGAATAATTTTTGCCATAATGTGCGCATTTACAGAACATTTTGTGAACAGGAAGTGCGTGACTGCACCATGAAACCTATTTTTTCCCATTTCCTCAAACACATCACATTTCCGAAACAACCAATCAAAACAGTTTCTCTCTACTAGGCTTGTAAACAGAGAGCTGCCGGGCCTCAAAGTTTGGAGACGGGGGGAGCCAGGAAGCACTTTATAAAGAGAGTCAAACCATTACAAACTCATACAAGGGGATAAAACAGACATTTTACATGGTGAAATGTTACTGATGAAAACTTAGGAGCTTAATCCCACACCAGTTTGAAGATGAATAACGTCGGGTGACGAGTCTGACTTTTTGTTTTTCCACATTGGACTCCACCGGGAAGAAATTCCGTGCAAACTGCCTGCTTAAATGTTCGCCACGTCAGAACTTATTCAGCAAATGTGTTTCCATCTCTGCTTTTGTGCATTAACTCTTACAGGATGGGGAGAATTGGTCTTGGCGGAGGTTTGCACTCTCCGAGTGCTTCTAGTTATGTATTGTTACCAATATTTTTGATATGTGAAGTATAAGAAATGATTTAATTGTAATCGCTAAAGAGCAATGTCAGTTATCAGAAACAACGTTGAAAAGAACAGTGAAGTTTTCCCTCGTCACATTCTGAGATTTTCTCTGGAATAGTTTCAGCAAGGATCCTCTCTCTCACATTCTCATCTCCTCCCAGATAAATTGGCTGCCAGCCAGCTGCTCTGGATCATTCCGGTCTAAATGGAGAGAGAGACAGAATAGACGGCTTGTCAATTTGTTCCCAATATCCTGGCTCACAGTGCTCCCCGACCTGCCCACTTCAATCCTCGACACTATTAAGAGTGTCTCAATCCATGCGGAAAGGAGTGGAGCTATTAAAGCAAAGTCGTGTCAAGACATCCCGCTTTAATTAATCACACACAAAAATTAAAGCCCTGATATCCTACAGCCGAGATTTCAGGTAAGAGTCACTCATTTGATGGAAGAGGGTGTCTTTTTTCAGCACTACAAATTCTGGTACTTGGTTTAGTATGCAGTCACTTTGGCATATACATGTCACTTTTCCATTTTGTCCAAGTAAATGCTCCCTGGGCTCCTTCAGCCGTTACTTTACTCTCCTTTTTTCAGACTTTATGGCAGCTGGTAGAATGGCTGCGGCGCTCCGACATGGTCTAGACAAAGAAAAATGAGTGCCATTTCACCATCAAGTGATTTAAATGTTGCCTGTGTGATTTAAAAGGCCCGTGTAATGTTGAACAAAACTGCGAAGTAAGACGAGCAATCCCCAAATAGCTTTGCTGACATTAGGAGAATCAGACTTCATTTACCTTGATTTGTGTACAGCCGTTTCCTTGGACAAACGGCCTGTGCCGAAAGATAAATGAGTTAATCCGAGCCATTCTCTTGTCCTTTATGGTGAATGAGGGACATAAATAATTGTGAACTTAGGGGTCATTATGTACTTAAGGTATTTAGTCCTCCTGGATGCTGAGAAAAATGAGAGAGCTTTATCTCAATTGTGGCTGATAAACACTGAGCTGTTCTTGAAAACAAGACAAAATGCCTCAATGAATCAGTCCTGAAAAGCTGTTTGGATAACACATGGTATCAGTACTTACAGTAGCCACTTAGTGTTTGTTGATGTTTCCAATGAAGTTGGGCAATACTTCATAATTATGTGATGAAAACTGTCTGCTTTTCTGTCTGGAGCTTTAGCACAGTTAACCTCTCAGCGCATTCTCCAAATAACACAGACTTAAGAGCAACTTTTAAAGCAAAAACTAAATAATTAAAATTAAACTATAATCATGTGAGTGTTGGAATTGTGATGCAATATTAAAATGCAAATAGTTTTCATATAAAGATACAAAATGGGTGCAATTTCCATGTCATTTACAGCACAATTCTATATGCTTTAAYCGTCCGTTAATCGTCTTAATTGCATGTGATGAAAAGAAAACAATTTAAACAGCCTATTGACATCTCATTTCCATGTTCTTTATTCACAAGCGTTCCAATAATCCAATTCAGAATAATTTGCATGATTACTTCTGAGTGGCTTTTTATCCACCTTGCCAAAATTCAAATACTAATGAAACTTGTCCTTCGCATTTGCATATTAAAACAATCTTGTCAGTCAAACTGTGTGGGCGAAGACGGTGAGAAAAGGCAGTTCGGCTCTTGCTCATGCTGGTTAGCTAAGCCTGGAGAGCTCCTGGTGTTACTGATGCAAAGAGCCAAAAGAATCAGATGGAAGAGATGGAAGACAAAGAAAAAAATCTGCGTGGGATTTTAATTTGAACTCCTAATTTTGGATTTGGTTTCAGTTTAATCCTTATGGTTAAGAATTTTGCAGAGGCTGTAAAATGGCAACAGTTGTTGTGATGTTGTACGTCAATGAACACATGACTGTCATCCTTGACCTAATGAGGTATGAGGACTGTTTTTAAATTTATATGCTTAATGAGTTTGAATATTTGACATACATTGTAAAATTTATCCATCTAACAATAAGTAAAAGAATAATAAAATAAAATCGGAATCTTCTCAAATTAAGTTTAGAGGTTAAATGTTTTTATTGTAATTTGTTGTGTGTTTTTAACTAGCTAAGGGTGAGGTTGCTGAACTCATTTCATTGTTTAACATTGTTTTAACATTGTTTGATCAGTGATAATAAAGCTTATTCTATTCTGTTCTATTAAATAATCTGCCAGTGAAGTAAGACAATTGCACTTGTTAAGACTTATTTAAATAAGGAAAAATTTCCATGCTGACAAGATTAATAATATAACACATTCATCTCTTGCTAAGTATATCAGTCTCAAAACAAGATTAACCATATTTTTGGCTATATATATATA
>NW_013952642.1:415691-420581 GCF_001266775.1 Austrofundulus limnaeus | reverse complement strand
TATATATTCAGTATATTGTATCCATTAAGACTTTATCTAAATTACTATTTCAAATTGAACATTTTTGCACTACAGCTTTTACTCTGACCCTATTTACAACAAAAATTGAGGAAACTTATGTTTGGTAAATAATTTCTTTGTTGCTTCTTTGCAACAATTTTACATCAATGGAAAGTGTTATGAGTTCCCTTTTAAATCAGGCCACATTTGTAATGAACATGCATTTGTGGGATGAGCAGCAGAGCTGAGTATGTGGGTTGCACTCGTGAAAAAAAAATTGCCAAACTGTCTCTGCTGTTAGCAAACAGCTCAATTTGCTGTTGCTATTATTGACACTTTTGAGGTTCTTGTACTCCCAGGTTCTGCCAGTCAGGTACCCGCTATATGATTTATTGCCAAGAAGCATTGTTACAACAAAGATATAATCTACCAAACGCAAATTTCCTTACTGTTTATGGTACATTTGAAAAGATATTTACAGCAAGATAACAATCCTAAGCCATCTTTCTTTGAAATCTGTCCTTTCCCCAGGGATATACTTTGTGTGCAAACACTACTAAAGTGCTATATGTAAATAATTGTGTATTGTCTTTTATTTCCAGATTCAAAGTTGTTATGGTTCATTCGTGAGCACACGATCATCAGTTTTGTAGTGAGACATTTAGTAAACTATTCCTATGCAAATGTTTAATATGCTTGTAATTATCTGGAGTAAATTTGAGCCTTCGTGCTTTTTGTAGATTCTAAAACTAAAGAGTTGATGATGCATTTACTGAACCTGTGCTTGAAATAATCTTTCATAAATAAATCTAAAATGCAGGAAATGATGGGATGCAAAAACCATAATTTGTTTTAGATAAATGACATTGCTGTTGAGACAGTTTCGAAATGAAACAGCATATTTTCTTGGTAAATCATTTCGTTGAATGCACACACAGTGACTTTCTAGCAATTGACACTTTTGTATTATTCAAAAACAGGTTGGATGGAGCTTATATGAAGAGTTTTTTACTCTGCCATAACATATTTTATATATTTTAATGCTATGTAACATTCATTATACATTTGGAACAACATCAAATGTAAGTGGTTGTGTTGCTATCCTCTATTTTAGATTGTTTCCTTTGCCAAACTCCAGTCTGTGCATCAGACATGTCTATTGTAATCACATTAGTCCCCAATTGTTTTTTTATTTGTTTGTTTTTTGCCAATTGATGTTGTGCCCAGGAGACACTTGTAATAGGCCTGTCAATAGCCCCAATACAAAAACAGCCAGTTCACATTTACCTCAAACTTTCACACATTTCCAGCAAGCACTTTAAAACCATTATCCCCCTTGTATATAAATGGAAATTATTGGACCCAACGGACAACAAACGACCGCCACAACAAAAGGGCTGTTCTCTCCATGTGGAACATTTTCATCACGACTTCTTAGTAATAAATTGTAGCCTCACAAATGGGGTGATCAGACCTAATGAGTACCTAAATTTGAGTGGCCATTCACATGAAACTGTGTTTATAGAGTGAAAATAATTGACTGTGAGAGTGTAATCTGTGGGCAAATTCATCTGTGTAATGGCGCACGTTTTTCCACTAGATGGCCCTTGCACCCAGCGGTGCTGCCTCTTTAGGAGTCATGTTTCATTAGCACTTGATTTGATTACTTATTTTTTAGGGGGTGGGGGTTTCACCCCCCCGAAAAACTACTCATGACACGTTTTCAAAGAGTCTAAATTTTAGTTCAAAAATTGCAAAAACTGATAGGAGTGAAATCTAAAAAGCCATTTACATGGTAGTTTTTTTTTTTTTTTTTGTATTTTTTTTTACTGATTTGCACTTCCATGTGTTGGTTTTGTTTATTTTACAGTAGGTTAAATACACTTCACCATGCTCTAAAAAGTTTCAAAGTAAATTGAAAGTTAGAGTTGAAGCTATTTTTTAATAAGTCTTGAATTTTATTTTATAAAGGTGACAAACAAGTAGAATTGTATGCAAAACATGCAAGTAGGAAACACCTTTTTAAACTGCTCCACAAAGGAAAACGTCACAAACGATACAGATAGCCAGAAATAGCCCAAGTCGTTGAAAAACAACCCTACGGTTATATGCACAGTAGAGTACAGTATGTTCTCCCCATTTGAGGAAGTGGTTTGCTCACCAGACTGTGTCGCACGCAATCCTCTTCTAACACTTAAAATTGAAATCATTTTTTGCTTGTAATCGTCTGCAGAATAAATGACAACAGCAGGCTGTGCAGTGGCCGGCACATTAAGCACGCTTAGAAGGACACAGTGGGAGATGATGGTCACTATCTCATGTTGGACATAAACTCTTCTCTTTGCAAAGATGGATTTCCCTCCCAAGCCATCTCATAAACATCTCAGTACAAAACGTCCTCCCCTCCTCTCCCCGCTGCAAGATAACCCGTGGGCTCTAGCTCACAATATTACAAGGTTTCTATAGTTTCTATACGGTGTGTGGTTTGCCCACGCTGGTCCACATGGGAATAGGTGTCATAGGACCGCTCAGCCTTGACATGGCTTCAAGGCATGAGCTTTAACAGTTCTGGTATAGATGTTGCCATTTTCCCTTGGTGATTTATGGGATCCACACAATAATAAAATCTCACAGAGTTTAGATTTTTTTTCTCTAAAGGAAACAGTAGACAGCTGAGTGAGTGAGAAACAGAGGTTGGATGAGTGGAGGGTGTTTTGTCCTAAGCCCAGAAGTCCTCGACCAGAGGGCAGGGCGTGAATGGGAGACGGTGCAGGTGGTGTGTGTGGGCTGTCCGGCCTTCATCCTGGCTGGGTCAGCTTACCTTTCTGTCCCCACACACTGACCCCTTAATATGGGCCATATCTCCTCTTCTTTCACTCCGGCTTTTATGGCCCCATGTAAATCTCTCTCCGGTAACACAAGCTTGTCAGCCCTCCTCGAGCCCCTTTCTTTTCAACACATTTATCCTCACAGAGAATTCAAAGAGGCACTGCGGCAGGGAGGTGGTATGTGGGCTTATTCGACTTGAAATAGATTGAAAAAGACTGGGGATGGGGGGGGGATGATCAAAAAGGAGAAAGTCCGTGGCGAAACCTTAGACATGGGAACACCGGACACTCGAGTGGGCAAGAAAGCTCCACTCAGATGAAAGGCAGTCGTCCATCAATAAGTCATTAAAGCAGACATGCAGATCCAGAAAAAAAGAGAACGCTGATGATCACAGTCGTCCCCAATTCAAGTGTAAGTGCACATGAAGGGAGATTGCAAGGTGAGAGTGATCCTTGCAGTGGAATTAATAAAAGATTATACAAAAAGCTAAGAATAAGTCAAATGAGGAAGTGATGAGCACCATCTGGTGGATTTTGTTTTTATGGTCTTAACTGCCCTTATTCCACTTTCGGCTTGATGAGGAAAATCCTGTTGTAATCATTGCAGTGGAAAGTCTATGCAAGAAGGTCACTAACAGCTCTGATAGGATTCCCTTTTACAACAAAAGGACAAGCAATAAACTGCCCTCCCAGGGTTTTATGTCAACTTTACTTCTCCAGCATTGTTTATGCTCTGAAAAGGGAGATCACGGATGAATAAACAAAGAAAAACACAGCTTCCATCAGAGCTTTCTCCAGCTGGTAAATGAAAACAACGTTTGCTAAAGTGAGAGTTAGCACAACCGTTTTTTTGAATGTGAAGCTTCCACTTCCACAACCCGTTTAATCTTACCACAGGTGGTCCAAACAAGCATTTCTGACCCTGATCTGTCTTAGTTAACCAGTAAGAGAAATAATAGACTCACAGGGGTCACACCAGCACTTCTTCATGTTGCTAACGTCAAATGTTGAAACCAGGAAGCTTCTGCAGGGGAAGCATATAACAAAATTTACTGGGCAATAAATTGTGCCACTTTGAGTTTAGTGACAGCCCAATGTTGGGTTTCATGCCGTAAAATCTGTGTGCTGGGAGAGTAAAGCTGCAGCAGGGGGGGAGGCTTTCGCGACCAATCAAACATATTTCACAATGTGTCCTGGYGCGATTTTTATTCTCCCGGCTATTTCGGTAATAATGTGCAATATCAACCTCGAGATGCTTTTAATAATTTAAATTGGACTGTAGCTGYGGAGTTTTGTTCAAACCACCCTTTCCAAATTGCTCTGTATTTTCTGGGTATAGCTGCTGAAAGGTGTTTCGCATCACTTTAAGATTGTGTTTTACACTCGCTCGACCTGTGTGCCGCATCCTAATCACCTCTAAGCCAAGTAATGATTTAGAATTGCTCTGTTGCAATTATTGTTTAAAGAACGAGGATAAGACAAAGTCCTTGCACAAATGTTGACCCTTTTCAGCCATTACTCGTGGGTCACTTTACCCTCTTACAATTGGACCTCTGGCTCTGTGCTTTTTGGTGTTTTAATGAGCTGGAATTCACTGAACAAACACGGAGTCATGCAGGAGGTCACACAGCTTCGTTTGCCTCTTTTCACTGTGGGGTTATCTTTGTTTATTTGTGTAAAGGGTCCTTAACACAGGATTTGACCCAAACATGTCTGAATTAATCAAAAAGAAAAAAATAAGTAGGTCCTCTGGATGGGTTCTTCTTTAGTAAAATGTTTCGTCTCTCCTCCAAGAGACTTCTTCAATCGGATGAGTTTCAGGTGAACTCAGCCTTATAAGCACTGCCTCCACATGGACATACAGGTTAGTCACATGCAAAAGGGGGCCATTGCCTAACAATAGGCTTGATTAGCTCTATTGTTCATAGAGGGTCATGTGCTCCATCACCTGAATTATTGATTTGGATGCTTCAGTTGTGGTTATTTGGTGTTATGTGTGTAGTGAGTGCAGGCAGGCGGGGCTCAACATCTCCTTGTTTTTGTCTGTTTTTTTTCCCTCTTT
>NW_013952642.1:412067-415590 GCF_001266775.1 Austrofundulus limnaeus | reverse complement strand
TTTTTTTTTTCTTTTTGATTTTTTTTCTACCTGGATTACTGAGATGCATCAGGTCATTTCTGAATTAGGGCTCACAGTTAAGCTGGTGGTCCAAATGTTGTTTTATTAGGGTTCCACTATAACTGGTGATGAGAAGCATCTTATCTCGTGAACAAGTGTTGGGATAGATTGCATCTTTATGGAGTTTTATCAAAAGCTACTTTCATAGAATTTGTTTTTCTCTCATGCATTTTGGAGTTGGGTGTTTTGCCTCAAAATTCTGACAGGCGGGCAGGAGGACCGATCACACCACCAGTCTTCCGATGCCTGCTCTGCCTCCTGAGCTTCATCCTGTCATGTACAGTCATGTTCAGTCTGCTCAGTGACTGACATTTTACCTTTGCTGATGAACACAATAGAATTGTCGTACCACTTCATTGAGGAAAAAAACACTCTTTTGGCAACAAACATAATAAGGATAAAGCATTTCAAACAAGACAACAGTGGTTTATTTGGCTTGTGCAAAAATCTTAGTCAAACAAAAGTCTGCATTGAGGCACAACTGTTTGCTATGTCCATGTATGTTCTGATTCTWAGACTGTATTTATAAGCTGATGCCMGGTTTCATTTGCAAAAGCGTTCTTGACCTAAATGAAGCTCCCTGAATAAATAAAGCTGACATAAATGGGGTTTTTCCACATGTAGAAGTTTTCTGCTTGGATAAAACTGCTTCAGTTGGCAGCAAAAGAATCGAGGCGGTTTTGCCATTTTCATAATTAGGCCAAGTCAGTGAACGAAACGCAAATGGGATAATAGGTCCGGCTCTTTCATSCCCACTGGAAAGGACGTCGGCTGAGTGTGTTAAGAGATGCATCGTGAGTGACTGACAGCAGGACAACACTGTAGCTGGTCTTTTCCTGCCTAGTGGGCAGCTAATGGTGCAGAGAGCATTCCCCGTCGGGAGAGACAAACACCGAGGTCCTGCTATGATGCCAGATGTGCTGTCAGCTCTGTATTGTGAGCAGCAACAAAGCACACACACAGACACTCACACACAGGCTTTGCAGGGCATTCGCATTCATCGTGAGATACCCTGCCATTTAGGTCTCTGCTGCTGGTGCCTGCCCGCCCACTTTGAACGATATAAAACTACCATTACTCTTATGATCATTATTTAAGACCTAAATCTGGAGGTGAATTAGCATTTTTTTTGTTTTGTTCTGTATTTAAACATTTAAGAGCAGTCATTGTCCCTTGAGAACTTAGCATTGTGTTTGTGATTCACAGTGTTGWATAAAGTACCACAAAGTGATACTTGAGGAAAAGTTCAAGTATCTCACCAAAAAATTACTTTGGTAAAAGTTAGTCTCTTTTAGGAATATTCTTTGAGTAAAAGTCTTAAAGTATCTGACATTTTTTGTACTTAAATATTAAAAGTAAAAGCATTGATTTAAAATGAGCAGTTAGATTTTCTGTAATGACATTTATTAGGAAAAATGCTGAAATGACTACATCATTTTAAAATGATTAATTTATGTTAAATTTAGGATGCACTAGTCTAGCTGTTTCAATTTATATACATATATCAAGGTTTAACAAACCTTTTCTCCAAAATAAAAATGTATCTGAGGGCTGCAACCAAATGCAATAATATAATTCATGAAATACAAATACTTCAGTACAGGTTAGGGTTAGGTTAGTACATGTTAGTTACATGTTAGGTTAGTACAGTACAGTACAGTCCTTTTATTTTAATGATTATGTCCTGCAGAAGTGTGACATGATTGTTTGTGTACAAACTAATATGGTATCAGAATTTTATATATTTATCCTTCTATTTCAACCACAATTAAATTCACTCTATAGGAGGCACAATTTATATGGATAGAATTTATTTTTTACAACAACAAGCTGGAATGAAAACAAGCAAAAATGAAATTAACGATTTTCTACTTCTTGTCTTTTTTAAAAAATGTAAGAAAAAAAGTACAGATAATTGTGTGAAAATGTAAGAAGTAGGAGTAAAAGTAAAAGATGGCTGAAAACTAATTACTCAAGTAAAGTGCAAATACCCAAAAAATCTACTTAAGTACAGTAAAGAAGTATTTGTACTAAGTTACTTTACAACTCTCGTGATTCAACATGTTGATGTTAAAGCAGAGCTGCATTAAAGACAGGCAAATGAGCCATTTTTATCCATTTGAACACATGCATTAACGCAGACAAGACACGCCTAAGGGTATATGCACATACAGCCAGGAAAAGAAACAGCAATACAGACACACACCCTCCCCACCCCATTACTGCAGGAGGGTCTGCCATCTGCCCCCAGCAGCAGCGACACAATGACCAGATCAGAGGAGACCACTAATGAGGGAGACTTTTCTGTTAAAAATTCATCCACCGCCTCTTGCTGTCAAACAACCATCAATCAGCGATGTGAGGGGGGTTCATCTAAGGTGGCTGTTTCCACAGCCCCTGGCACAACACTATAATGTAGAGCCGATGACAAAATTACCTGTGGCTTTTTAAGTAACGCAAAGGTCAACGTTGCAACCAGATAAAATATGAAGAAACTTTCCATTGCCTAAGAAACACCGGCTAAACGCTCCCAAGCTGTGTGGACAAATGAGAGGCGATGTTTTGACAGTCTGACGCCAGCGCGGCAGCATGACCAAACAAAAACTGCAGCAGTTAATAGCTCATCTTCTCCGACCTCTCACGCAATCCGTGATGAGAGAGGAACAACTGCAACATCTCACAGCCTATGGCAGGGCGGGGAGGGCAGCAGAGGCGCGGGAGGTTATTGATCCCACCGTGGACAGCTGTGGCATCTATCAGTGGGGATTGTCAGTCATGAGAAAAGGGGGGAAGTGAAAAGTGAAGTTGGAGCAGTTTTGTGCGCCTACATGTGACGGAACACTCACACAGCAAGACAAACAGGTTCACTAAAAGTTCATTATGTTTCACAACCTGTCTGACGTGAGCAACTTGTTGTTTCTTCTTCGTCACATTTTGCCTTGTTTCACGCTCTCCACACAGCATGGTAAAAGTCACAATGTTTACTTGCTCACGAGGAGTTAAGACATGTTGGGAGACGAGCAGAAAAAAAGAGAGAGAGAGATAAGCGGCACGTCGGCGGCTACATTATCATTTAATTATCAAGGCTGTGAAAAGTGGGCCTGCACGGGCCAGAAATCAGAACCGATGCCAAAAACTGTTGCAAAGGGTTGATGTTTCACATATTTTTGTGGTGCAGCAAAGCCGCCAGCAGACTTTTTTTACTCCACGTGATAATCTGATTATTTTAGAAGATAATTCATGAATGAGCAGTAAACTGTGGTTCTGGTATTTTACAAATGTTCAGTTTATAAAGCCTCATTTGTTGATCAATTTTAGACGGATTAATAAACATTTGGATCGTTTTTGGTAGAGAAATCTGACATGAGGAACCAAATGAGACTGTTTTAAAAACATACTGTATTTTATTGGTGCCTCGGTGTAACAAAACCAATGAATAATTATTACGTATGGAGACAGAACA
>NW_013952642.1:409157-412022 GCF_001266775.1 Austrofundulus limnaeus | reverse complement strand
AAAAAAAAAAACAATACCTCTTAACCTATTATTATAGCAACCAGCCGTCGGGCTTTCAAACTCTGGGAAATCTAATGAATCATGGCGTGTTAGAAAAGGAGAACTGAAAAAGAAAAGTTACTGCACATGACACCAGGGATGGAAAAGGTAAAATACGTTGCAAGTCAGCATTACTGGGAACACACCAAATCTACTCAAAAAAGCCTCATAAGAGACAACAGAAATCCTGCTATTTTTTTATTACTACAAAAAGTGTCTGAGATCCTGTGTTTGCCTAAGAGTCTTGTTTAATATTAACTGGTCACATATTTAGGTTTAAAATCAAAAAGAAAAAAATAAGTAGGTCCTCTGGATGTGTTCTTCTGTAGTGAAATGTTTTGTCTCTCCTCCAAGAGACTTCTTTGGTCTGATGAGTTTCAGGTGAATTCAGCCTTATAAGCACTGCCTCCACATGGACAAACAGGTTAGTCATATGCAAAAGAGAGCCATCGCCTAACAATAGCTCTATTTAGTCACATGCAAAAGAGAGCCATCGCCTAACAATAGCTCTATTTAGTCACATGCAAAAGAGAGCCATCGCCTAACAATAGGCTTGATTTGTTCTATTTTTCATAGAGGGTCATGTGCCCCATCATCTTACCCGTGTCGTGTGCCCATGATKGGGCACATGACCCTCTATGAACAATAGAACAAATCAAGCCTATTGTTAGGCGATGGCCCTCTTTTGCATTTGACTAACCTGTTTGTCCATGTGGAGGCAGTGCTTATAAGGCTGAGTTTCACCTGAATCTCATCAGACTAAAGAAGTCTCTTGGACGAGAGATGAAACGTTTCACTAAAGAAGAATCCATCCAGAGCACCTACTTATTTTTTCTTTTTGATTTTTTTCTACCTGGATTACTGAGATGCATCAGGACATAATTACGTTTAATTTTCTTCACAAGAACTGTTTTTATCTCGTGTTCCCAACGCAACTTTTTCTCTGYTGTTAATATTAGAACAAGAGTGTTTTCAAGAAAACATTTGACATTTTAGGAATCGTGCTCATTTGCTTCCTGATGGAAAACAAAAGGGAGGATCAATACTCRCTCACATGTCTGCTCCCTAATTATGGCGCTGAAGCCAAAGGGCAATTAGCCAAGCTTAGCGTAAACACTGGGAGCAGTGGAAAGCTGCTGGCTTGGCTCTCTCCGAAGACTCAAAACATCCAGCAGCACCTCTAAAGTGGAGTAATTAACTTGTGCAACCGTGTGAGAGCAGCGAGAGTGCACGGTTGTGGTCCAGACAGTTAAACAATGAGCTGATACTCGTTAGAGAGCTCTGTAAGCTGGGAGGAGCTGCAGACTGCGGTAATTGTTCCTCGTAGATCAACTTTTGCAACTCCCTGCGCGGCGTCTCCTATAGTCATRTGCTGTCGATATCATAAACAAATCCATCACAGATCTTAGTTTAATAACAAAAAATGCTTCTATGTTGTGTAATTAATGTGTGATACAAGCGTTCCCGTCTATAATTACTAAGATGTTGGGCAGACTCAGTCACGTAGTTGCATGATAAACCATTTTTATGACAAGGACACAAGAATGCTGGCATCAGCAGAACAGCTGCTCCTGTACAACAGAACCTGTAGAGTTTTAAAGAGTTTGGTTTCTGTTTTAGGTAAATTGTGTACATCTGGGAGCTTTATAGTTTTACTTTTTGAGATGTTTATAGTTTTTTTTATATATTTTAGGAAAACGGTTTTAAAAATTGACAGTTTAAGAATGAATTGTTTCATAAAACTTACTTTTAAATGTCGCAGGAATCTTGTTGTGAAGGTAAAGGGTAAACTGGATGTAAAAGTCAGCAGGAGCTCCAGCAAGAGGAGCCTGAGAACCAGAGAGACACAAAACATCATTTGAGAAATCTTCCTTTTTTATTTATAGATCCTCGTGTAGCAGTAAAACTACTAATATTCTCCAAAATTGCCTTTTTTTTTTAATTTTAAGAAAAACCTCTGACTGAAATCTTTGAAAACTGATGATCACCAATGTTTGTTTTTCCACACGTTTCTGTGTTGTTGTTTTGTCCATTCCTTATTTATGAAAATTTTAAATTTGTGCAGAATTTATATTTTAATCCATCTCAGTAATCCAGGTAGAAAAAAAAATCAAAAAGAAAAAATAAGTAGGTCCTCTGGATGGGTTCTTGTTTAGTGAAACATTTCGTCTCTCCTCCAAGAGACTTCTTCAGTCTGATGAGTTTCAGGTGAACTCAGCCTTTTAAGCACTGCCTCCACATGGACAACCAGGTTAGTCACATGCAAAAGAGRGCCATCGCCTAACAATAGACTTGATTAGTTCTRTTGTTCATAGAGGGTCATGTGCCCCATCATCTTACCCATGTCGTGTTATGTGTATGTAGTGAATGCAAGCGGGGGTTCAAAGTCCCCTTGTTTTTGTCCCTCTTTCCCTCTTTGTGTTGGGTATCATTGGGGCCCTGATTCAAGCCTATTGTTAGGCGATGGCCCTCTTTTGCATGTGGCTAAATAGAGCTGTTGTTAGGCGATGGCCCTCTTTTGCATGTGACTAACCTGTTTGTCCATGTGGAGGCAGGGCTTATAAGGCTGAGTTCTCCTGAAACTCATCAGACTCATCAGACTGAAGAAGTCTCTTGGAGAAGAGACAAAACTTCTCACTAAAGAAGAACCCATCCAGGGGACCTACTTATTTTTGTCGTTTTGCAGAATTTATAGTTTTACTAACTTTATTTTAAAAACCAAGCAAAGGTTTGGTTTGCCAATTATTTGATAAACAACATAGCATCAGTGACATTCTTAACGTGTGTGTGTGTGTGTGTGTGTGTGTGTGTGTGTGTGTGTGTGTG
>NW_013952642.1:407288-409138 GCF_001266775.1 Austrofundulus limnaeus | reverse complement strand
GTGTGTGTGTGTGTGTGTGTGTGTGTGTGTGTGTGTGTGTGTGTGGATGGGTATTTTGTGACATATTAGGACCATTTTAAGATAAAACACCTACTTGTGGGCACCACTGGCACATATGGGGACCTAAGCGGAGTCCCCGTTTAACCTGGGGGAGTTAGGACCAAGGTGTGAATTGAGCTTAGACTATTTTGGGTCAGGTATGTACCTGTGAGGTTAGTTAAATGGTCAGAGTTAGGAAACAGAAATGGCCAGAAAATGAATGGAAGTCAATGCACGGTCCCCACGGGGATGTAAAAACAAACCTGTGTGTCTAAACTAAACCAAGGTAAGTGTGTGTGAAATGTTGTGGCAAAATAAACAAAGTGAAAGTTTAACTTCTCCTGGGTGCGTGCCACAYATCTGACCTCAGATGTCGACGTGACTTGACAACTTTGATGACACGCTGCAGAAACGGACATGAAAGCAACATTACAGAGGAAAAGAGGAACTATGTTTTTATTTATTCGGGTCAAAGAGTTTGGTGGAAAAATGCCTCACGTACAGATTTTTTAAACAGCCACAAGTGCCAAAATCATACAGRGTTGTTYTGGTGTTCTGTGTAACAATTTATCATATGACACTCGTGACTTTACATGAAAAATATCAGAATACAGCTGAAAAATGTGCAAATGATCCAATCACTGAAGCCGATGTCATTCTATGTTTTCTGGTTTAAACTGGTCCTCAGATTTTGGTTGGTGGCTTCGTTTTTACAACTGCATTGATATTCATGTGTTACTTTTTCTCCCAGTGTATAATTATCATTTCCTTTCTTCCTTCTCACCATYAAACGCTGCTGGTGGTGAGCAGCTCTCACCTCCGGAGGTTTGCTCTGTAATAAATTCAGAATTTWCTTTTCTTTCCAGAAAACTGAGCTTTGTTGTTTTTCTTTTGCGTTTGTTTTTGCCAGGATAGCCACCGCTTGTTCCGTTGATGTCACTCTAAATTTTSAAATGCACACTTTTCATTTAAAATTTAGAAAAACAAAACTTACCAACATGATGCGAAAATCTGAGCTTTCACCGAAGCTCTCCCTCTTCAGTCGGCTAGATGGGGAAGCGGAGATCATTAGAAAAAGGTCAGGTGATGCAAATTTCAGTTTTATAAACAATTCAACASCTACAAACTTGTTCCAACAATCTGTAATCAACGCTTTCTTCAAGAAAAAGTCGATCATCCTGATAATTAAAAAAGCTGATTGCACCCAGCAGGAAAATGCTACAAAATACAGAAAAAGTCAGGTTTTTGTTATTGAACTAATGATGAAGTGGGGAAAAAATGAAGTTAGGTGGAATTTGAGGTGTGGACGACCAAAATAAAAATCTGACAGGATTGACAAAAGGGGCCAATTAAAACTCCTAATTAGGCAAAACAGCTGAAAATGCTTTGCAATGTTCTGCTGAGAGCTGCTTGTTTGCACAAAATAACTCCTGATTAGTGGAAAACATTTCTTGTAATCTCACTACAATCTTTAATAAAAGAGGTTTTGAACAGAAAACTAACCCTCATTCCATCCATGAGCAAACTCTTTAAGCTTATGAAGATTAAATAACTCTTTTGCATGTAAAAACGTTCTTTATTTATCAATATTTATCAGTCATGTTTAGGATATTTGAAACGGCCAGCGACGAAGTGGTTCATTTCAATAATAAGGTGATGAATAAATTAATTTCACTGTTAATAAATAGTTTAAAAGCCAACAAAGAAGTGGATTAAACCAGAATAATCAGAATAATTGATCCATATTTAAAGGTGAAAGAAAAAGAAGTTTTTTTTTTTTGCTTTGCTTTGTTTTGAAACAAGAAAAAAGT
>NW_013952642.1:404789-407170 GCF_001266775.1 Austrofundulus limnaeus | reverse complement strand
ATATTTTTAGCACTATAACTTGATCAGGTCTTTATTGGAGCAGGAAAAATTGACCAGGAGTGCTTGAAGTTTTAAATTTCACAGTATTAAAAACACAATGTGTTACACATGGAGTTTTTTATATTATTTATTTATTCTTTATTTATCCAGGGAAACCAGGTTTAAATATATTTAAACAAAGTTTGCTATTTGTAATCTTTGTTTTAAATATATTTTTAGCACTATAACTTGATCAGGTCTTTATTGGAGCAGGAAAAATTGACCAGGAGTGCTTGAAGTTTTAAATTTCACAGTATTAAAAACATCCCGTCTCAACATCTGCTAATGTAGATGTTTAAGTCACCTAATTATGTGAGAAAACACATCAGAGCAGATGGAAAGCTCCCCAGAGAGACACGGGGCAGCCGTCTTTAACTCTATTGCCCCGCACCCCCCATACTCACACAATTACACGCACATGAACACAAGTGGCTCACAGAAAGCACAGAAAGTAGTTCTTACATATCTAAAGCTGCCCTGAGGACAAGAGGTCCATGATGGATCAGACACTGATTTGATTTGAAGCGAATTTGAAAGCTGCCGTCCGTGCCCTCTGCCAGAAAGGTGAGCCGTGATTGAGCAATGGTTGTCTTGAGGGTTCACTCAGGAAACTGTAAGTGGAAAAGGCCAGACCTGCTGCTAACAATCACCTTTTTGTGCGAATTGGCTGGAAATGAATTGTTGATTCACCGAGCAGAACAAAAAGCGAACTCTTGCTGCCAGCTATTTTGCCGCACTGTCTCTGAGCGCTTGTGTCTTGGCACAAATTAAAAGTTGTTTTTCCTGTTGTTTCCATGGCAGTCACTTCTAAATAGACAGTTATCCCCGTGTTGCTTCACAGGCGGAGAGTGGCCTACCTGTGTTTACGCCTGATGAAACTATGTTGCGTATCATCGTTTTTTAGGATGATTCACGGCTAAAACAAATTTACAGTTGTTTCGCACAATATTGTGGTGACAAACTCCCACACGAACATATGCACAGAAAGAGAGAGAACACATTTCAAACTGGATTTTATACATAGCAACTACAACGAAAAATGTTGCAAGAAAGCACAAGCGGAGTTAATATTTATTAAATGCTTTTAAGCCCAGCATTCCYTTCAGCTACATTTCCAAATAAACTGCATGAAAAACTAAGATTTAGTGATGCGTTTTCATTAGCTGCAATAGAGATGTCATGTAAAGTGCGTGTCTGTTCACATTCTGTCAGGTCATGCCGCCTGCTAATAAAGCCCTCCAGCTCATTGTGAGGTTCAAGTCAGGACAGCTGATACGCTCCCTCGACTTGTTTAAAATCATTTTCTTATTGTTTTAGGGCAGAAGTATTCACCTGCTTGGAAATGTCTCATTCCTGAAATTTTCTGCCAGACTATTGGTTTGTAACAGTCGACGAGCTGGGTTTTCCTGTCTACCTTTTTCTTTATTATTTCACAATTGGTGGTTAAAAGTTACAAAATAGACACGTATCCTACAGCTGTTTTTTTTCACATAAGCTTGAAAAGTTAGATTTKCAACATGCGTATCTTCTTAATATCTTACCCAAACAATTTTTACTGAGTCAAATGTGTACATTATCATAAGGTTTTAGAACGTTTGAAAACAGATCATCAAATTAATCACATAACAAGCAAAGGTGTTCCTGGAAATAAATGAAAGGGGTGGCAGATGGCGGCCACTGATAGTCACACCAAAACTAAAAGCCATTACAGAATTTCACAAGTTTTATTATTAATAATATGATACAATACTACAATCTGAGATGACAATTTTTACTGTGTAGTTTAGAACAGCACCGTCACTTCTCAACACCTAAATTCATATTTATAAATGAGACTATGAATAACCGAAAGAATCTAAGTCATCTTGGATCCCAAAGTTTTAAATAATGATGTCCTTTGATTTGTAATTACTCAAACTATRTGATGAAGATGACTCACAGATATTATAACACCAAATATTAGATCAATATCAGTAAAACTGAGTTATAGATATTTTGTGCTGATCAAGTTTGAAGTTTAAAGGGGCAGATGTTATAAGATTTATTCTTCTTCTGCTACCTTTCATTTTGTTTTGATTTTTGATTTGTGTAATTTTGTTGTTTTTATTGTATATAGTCATTTTTAATTAAATTAATTTTTTATTGAATTGAATTAAATTAGTTAAATCAAACTGATTCTAAATGGTAAACAGTTGCAGATGTGTATTCTGTGGTTACTTTCTGAGAGTTTCATTAAAAGCTGTCTAAAGACTCATAAGATATAAATGATGCACACAAGGCTGTCTGGTCAGAGGGATTGGAAGTATTATAGCAGAGGGCATTGTCCCCTAGGTCCCCCACTT
>NW_013952642.1:381146-403246 GCF_001266775.1 Austrofundulus limnaeus | reverse complement strand
ACTAAATATTTAACTTAAATATTTAGCTCAAAACTAAATATTTAAGTCACAAGTTAAATATTAGCTTGTTAACTAAATATTTCATTTTTAAGTTAAATATTTAGTTTATAAACAATGACATTTATAAATGTATGAATCATATGGTGAAAAGCTGACTTCTTCTAAAAGGTTAAATAAAACAAAAATATTTTTGGTAATTTTTGACTGTGTAGCTTTACAAACGGCACCCCATAGCACACAATTGGCTTTTCACTGTTATTGATGATAACCTGGAAACTCTGTTGATGCTCCTGATAATGACACATTCTGCCACMAGCCTGGGGGCCATCCTCTCTGGCCACCACAGCTCAAAGCAAATCTTGCTATCTGACAGATAATAATCAGTCTAAACATTATGGGTTCAGAAGAGCCAGTTCCCACCTGAGGCCTGAAAACCCTCTGTCTGTCCAGAGAGACACCACTTCATCACATCCTGCTCTTCAGGCTCACTGCGCTGACCTGCTGTGTGTTCTTCGTTTGTGGACACTTCCTGCTTCATTATCTTTAAGAGAATGGTGTGTTGCGACCAAAAGGGCCTGCTGAGGTTAAGTGGATACCACTTAATCATTTTTTTAAGAGGCAGATCAAAACAGCAGCAATTTACAGCAGAAATCAGATGGAAAGCAAGCAGCACTGGGTTTACACGATCAATAGGCTTTCCTGTGGGAGCAAAAGAGCTTTTATGCAAAGAGAACGACCGTCCTGCATCCTGCCATAAACAACTCCAAAGCTTGAGCTCGCTAAATAATCAGAGTCCGAGGACCGGATACTGCGACGGGGACAGAAAATCCAGATGCATTATTTACTCTGCGTCGTTGTTTACACAAAACACAATAATCCTTGCAGATTTGGGGCAGTCTGTATCAGCAGAGGGATCTGGAATCTTTGCAGCCTTCAGAAAAGTAAAGAATTCAATTGTGTAGTGAAAATAAACCTGAAGGCAGCGGAGTACAAAGAGGCCCCGGTCCCAACTGACCGCCTCCGGGGTTCAGCCTGTTGGTTTGAGGAGGAAACTATCATAGAGCTGGGGGAGCGCTGAGGRCTGGTTTGTTTTGCTATAAATCCGTGTCGTTTTTCTAATTCACAAGAGGCACTCCCTGTTTGCCTCCACAACCATGCCTTTTGGAAGCCCTCATCTTTAAAACCATCTAGTTTTTTTTTAATCTGATGGGTTCCTTAGTTTTTTCGTTTTGTTTTGTTTTGTTTTTTTTGCTTCTTCGTTATTACCCAAAAAAAGCCCCCGGCATTACGAGCGTAGGATAAAACACTCAGTAAAACAATGAGTGTACCTGTGTGCTCTCCAGGTGAAACCGAGTTGGCTCACGATCCCAAGTTCTTGACATTCACAAGTGGCTCCAGTCTGATGAGCAGACGATGACTAACCCTCTGACTCATAAACTGTGAAGGAAAGTTTAAAAAAACATATATAGATATTATGTTTTACTACCAATAGTGCTGTTCTGGAGACCACAGGAAAGAGACAATAAACCAACTATTTGTTTTTGGGGTGGTTTGTTGCTGCAGGCAGTCAGCGTTGGACAGTGTCATCTTTCAGGCAGGGAGGCACAACAGGGGCGTCGGAGCATCCCTCTGGCCGAGGCTGATGTATGTTCCTTTGTTGGTGCTTTGTTCCGGTCCGGTGTCGGACACCCGCTCCAACCCAGAGCTTTAATGTCACCCGACAAAGATGCTGTGTGAATCCAGCTGGTCAGTTTTCCATCACTGTCTTTAAATAATGAATGAAAGCTGTCCTCGTATGGTGAGCGAAGCAGTAAATCAGCAGTAAAAAAGCAAACTGCTAGAGGCCATGGGTGTTTAAGCACATGGCCTGAGTGGTTAATGTTGTCTGCCTAAAAGAGTAATCTGACACAGCAATAATGCACGACCTGTGCTTTGGTTCCTCTGAACTGTAAAAATATGCAAAATGATGGAGTAAAAGCTACTTTTCCACATTCATTCTGTTTGATTTTTCTAAAATATCGCCAGGTAAGGATGGAAAGAATCACTGAAACTGATGTTCCGTTTGACATCCTCACTGCAGACCATTTGTGGAGCAGATGTGACACAAAACAGAACTTTTTCTCTCTCTCTCTCTCTCTCTCTCTCCTGCAAGGCACTATCAACAAAAGGTTGTTTAAGACTAAAAATAAAGAGATAATGAGCTTTTGTTTGGAACAACATAACTAACCTCTTGAGATTTTCCTGAAAGTGTGAAACATGGTTAATATCTTTAAACTGCAGCAGATCATCTAAATGACAGTGTAAACAACTACCAGCTGGTAGGTGCAAAGTTAATGCAAACAGTCATTTAATATATTCTGCACGGCGTATTTCTGAATATGAGCTTGTGTGTAACATATGTTACATAGAAAACATTCCTTTTTTTACATTATCTTTGGTGTGTGTGCAGCAAGATTTCTTTTGTGTTGTGCAAACATGTAACGGTTGTAAAGGCAGGTTTTTGCATGCACTTATAAAAAATAAATAAATAAATAAATAACCATATACAACTGTTTGTTGAACACAAAGTAAGCCAGTTCTTTAGAACACGCTGCACTTTCTAACAACTTCAGCATGATGCTTCACAATAGCTGTTAAGATTTGTTGGTGTAAACTTGACCTGTCATTATCAGGAGCTGCTCTCTGTTATCATGTAGACACAGCTGCAAGAATACAGAAAATGCAACAAAAAAAATGTCCTGATTGGTGTTTTTGAGGTTCAGCTTTCACATTGTTTAAACAGATTCTCTTTTAAAAATCTTATATTTGATTCACAAGAAGCAGCAAACTGTGAAATAAGATAAAAAAAACACTCATCCTTATTTCAAATGGTGCCATTTGAAAGCGTTTACTCCAGTAGGCCTTTTTTTCTTTTTGAGCTACTCTGAAATGCAGGTCTGCACTCATTGTAAATAAAATGTGTTTGCATTGTTTATTCAAACTAAAACATAGAATGATTTTGACTCCTCTTTGTGACATTACAACGAATATATTTAAGAAACAATTGGAACAGCAGTATCAGTCATCTGGGGGAGAAAGTGTGGCTTAGCAGCAGGGTTCTCTCCCCCCCTGTTCCTTCCTCTGGCCATTTGGCTCTGGTAAGTCTATCTACTGTCATCTGGCCTATTGTTCCTGTTATCTGAGGTGATCAGAACTGAACAGGGCCTCTGTTAGTGCACGTAGGGCCAGATGGAGGCCCTCCACCTGTGGAGCACTTGAAAGTCGTATACAAATGCAGCAGTCATCTCAGCAGTAACGCAAAAGTATTGCGAGGAGACGCAATACTCTTGCGTGGGAACGCAAAAGAAAAAAAACTCCCCATGTCCCCTTTCGGGCTCCGTACTAATGCAGTTACATAACTTTGTTTACAAACTAATAAATGAACATGTTTCTAATTGGGTATTTAAATTGTTGTGCAAATGCATTTAGTATATCTGCTAGCAACATTTGCATGGTTTTCTGTATAATTACAGCATAGTTGTAAAAGACAAATGCTACAATACATGGAAAGCTGTTCAGCCAGTGTTTTAAATGCTGTTGCAAGATAAAAACCACAGTGGAGACGTTGTTGAAAAAGGAAAAGGCAACACTGGTTGCATTTATCATGGACTCTTAGAAAACACCCTTCCTTTGCAACAACTCGCTGTGTTTCTCAAGGGGCCTTGTGACTCGCCTTGGATGTGTGCCACGCGTGGGATATATTTCTCCTCTGACTGCTCGGGGGCAGTGTCGCCCTTTTCACTTTTTATTGGTTCATGCCCTCGTGTCTAATTCTGCAAGTGCTCCATGTCAAGACAGGCAGCGGAAGGATTCAGGTTAATCAGCGTGAAAATGTTTAGGGGCAAAACTCTGCCTTCCTGCCGACCTAACTGTCGCCGACCTACAATGCCAGACCATTGGTGTGAAGCATAAGCTTGTTAGCACGAAGCATGAACCCCAAATTAGCTTTGCTGTAACAGTCAAGGCAATAAATATGGTTTGAACTTACAACAGTTCCTTGAAAAGTGCGTTAAATGGCTTTATTGGCATCCACTGAAGAAGATTATTTTTAAATTTATCTCTTTTTCTTCAAAGTTGAGTTCCTTTTGTGACAAAAATGTAACTTCAGTTATGCCTCACAGGTTTCTGCACAAAACATTTCAAATAGAATTCTCCAAGGTATTTTGAACTTGTCTGGGGTCAAGAAACAAAGTGTCTAAATGGGCCAGAAACATGAGCACACTCACAGAAATGTAGGAAGTTTAAGAGGGTGAAGTCCAAAGATAAGGAGCTAGCTTTCTCTTTAGAGTGGCTCTATTGTTCAAATTTAAACTCTCTCTTCGAACACAAATATAGATAGCAAGCTTTCCGGATGTTTTTACTGTTTTTCTTTATTTTTTTTTTCCTCTTTGTGAATTTATAATCCATTGATATTTTTTTTTGTGCCAACAAAAGCATTTCCTCTGGTAACACCTCCTGCATGTCACTCAAATAACGAAAAGCAAGTCACTCCTGAGAAAAATACCAACTCTTTATAAAATGAATATTCTGGTCATTTTTGAACTGATGTTCTGTCAAAATGTCATGAATAGTTGGGACTTTATCAGGCATGACATCAGTCATGAAGAAAGAGTCTAGGCTAAYGGATAGACAAACACAAACCTGTTCTTTTATTTTTTTGATAATTTTTCAGGATCATTAAAATATTTTTTCTCAAAAATGGCATACTTACCTGCGGCTCAGTTGGAAGAATCATTGCCTCTCAGCAAGGATGTTGACAGATCGAATCCTGGCCGGGGACCTTTCTGGGTAGAGTTTGCATGTTCTGTATGGTGCAATATGAGGGCCAAAATTAAGATCATTGCATAACCATTGGTTGCTATGTCCTTGTAGCAGGAGGGTAGTACGCACAAGAGTTTGTACGCACATTAATGCTAGTCGCTAGCCTCTCCATTGATTTCAATGGAGTTGCACCAGTCTAGCTGTGTATAAACTTAAATAAATTCAGGAAAACAGCATCAAACTCCACCGTGAGGACCACAAAACGTGCTATGATTCTTATAACAGTGACTCAGTATACAGCCATCATCTTAACATGACTTTTTCCTAGGCTAACTGCTGGATTCAAGCGATGAGACAAGCTGAATTTGACAGTAAAAATAAGTGCAACAAATGACTTAACATCAGCTCCAAACATTTTATCGGTAGTAAAAGACCAACACTTGACCACATGGATCCTATCTCTACACTTTCTGTCGATAAACAGGTACAGTAAAGCTTGTTTTACTGTAGCCTACTGCTAGCTTTACCTATAGTATCTTTGCTAGCCTCATACAATGATCTACGGCTGTCAGTCACACATACAGTGATAATATTATTCTTACACAAATTCTAAATCTCACTATTGGCTTGAGCGATAAAAATACATGCACAGAGGGAGACAATAGATGCAGCAAGCTGAGTTATAATAAGACGTTGGTTAAAAACACCAACCTTTTTAAAATTCCTCTCACTTTCCAAGCCTGTCAAAGACCTCGACCCTACAGCCAACCTTTCATCTGAACTTTACTGTATTCCTGATGTCGGATGTGTCGGAATTCGCTTTAGGAACAACTTTTTCTGTTACGGTATTAATGCCCACTCTCTCTAGAATCTAGTCTGTCTGTCTTTTGAGCAAGAGGCAGATAATGTATGTGAATGATTTGCATGATGTCATGAGTGAAGGTCCCTATTAGCAGCTGTTTGCCCTCTATTGGTCATCTGCAGTGATTTTTTTTCTATTTAGCTGAAATATGAGAAAAGCTAGAACTATCAAGTTGGGGATTTTTAGAGAAAGTTTAGTTTATAGAGAAAGTTTTCTTTATTCAAAAAAGTTTGTGTCTACTAAAGTAGATGAGCAGCCTAGCCATGCTAGTTGCTAGCCTTTCCAATTCTAAAACAAATTCATCATTAGCCCCATTCTTATTTACCAGCACCGGCCTCTCAGTTACCAGTATTGGCCTATCATTAATCAGATCAATAGGCTTAGAAATAGAGTTAGGCTCCTACAAGGATGTAGCTGCTGGTTGTGCAATGGTCTTAATTTTGGCACTCATTTCACGCCATATATTTCTCTGTGCACTCCGGTTTCCTCTCACTGACCAAAAACATAACTGTTAGGGTAACTAGGTGTGTGTGAAAGAGTGAATGGTTGTTTGTCTCATTTGTCTCTATGTGTCCCTGTGATGGACTTGCAACCTGTCCAGGATGTCCCTCGCCCATCAAACGTGACTTCTGGATATGGGCACCAGCGACCTCTGTTACCCCGAAAGGAAGAAGTGGGTAAATATAATGGATGAACACTGGATTATTGAACCTCTACACTTTTATATGTCTGTTTGTTTAGTTTATTATTATTTTCGCAACTAGTGCATAAACGTGTTAAAAATGTAGCTTTTCTGCTGTCTCGTCTCACTCATTGTAGCTTGAAGTGTGTTTGTCTTTAAACAAGACAACAGGTGAAGAAGGGATCTTTCTTTATGGCCTAAAGCCGCCAAAAACTTGCAGGAAACTCAGCTGCACAGMCAGAAAAACAAAGCACACCAGAAGAACATTGATAAATAGATAACAAAGTTATGCAATCCAGTTAGACTGAAACACAAGCAAAGAGTGCACAAGGACACAATCGGATAATCGAAAACCAAAGAATTCACACCCCAGGAGCCTATCAGTACAACACAGTTTATTTATCACAATTTATGTCAGGCAAAAATGATTCAGACTCTTGTAATAGTGTAAAATTAATCATATCTGATGAAGCTAAAAGCAGAACATTTTCTGGATACACGCACATTTAAAAAAAAGGTTTCACAATTTTTTGAGCAAGTTTTCTTTTTTTGCTAAAATGCACACTGAATTTATTTATTTAAATCCAGACCTTAAATTAAAGGTATTTCAGTGTATCATATCTTTTTTTGTTCATTTCAGGGCAACATCTTAAATCATCCACACTAACAATATAAGATGTTATTCGCTGTGTTTTTAAAAACTGTGAAAGCGATATTCAAGCAGAGCTATCATTATGAAAAATTATCGCGTGCCGACTTGCCGGGAAGTTGTCGGGWTGAGTTGGAACTGGAGGGCTGGCTGGTGTTGACTGAAAAGCACGGCTCATTCTTCTCTTTATCTCACWGGCATTCTCCTGCCTCATTTCAATAACCATTCTTCACTCGAGAGGGCCCTCCGCAGTCGTTCACACTTTTTGTGATTTGTATTCTAAGTAGCTCGCAGATCTTTTGTATTCTGGGCCGATAACAATCTAGTCTTTATGCCGACACGGGAGGCTGCGGGGGTCCTCCTGGAGGCTAAAAAATGTCCTATTTATTATCTTATTTAATACTTGGAGTGAAATCTGTTGAAGTTCTGCCAAACCATGAGCTCCATGTAGACTTAAGGTGAACAACTGGTGAAAAGGTGATTGATGCATAGATTTTGATTCTTTTTTTTTTCTTTTTTGTCTCAAGCCTACAGAGTACAAATGCAGGAACAAACTTATGAATTGTTTATGTATAAATCTGTTTTAAATGTCATAAAAATTTCAAATTTATTGCAAAGAAAATTGATGCAGCTTTATTTTATACAGTATCAAATATCATCTTGTTCCATATTTTCCTAACTGAGCACTTGGCTCTCAGACTGCGGGTTTACTTGTGGTTCCTAGAGTTTCTAAAAAATGAAAATAAAACCAGAAGCAGAACTTTCACTTACCTCTTTTGTGGAACCAACTTCCAGTTTCTGTCTGTGAGGCTGTGACCTCCTGAGTTTAAGACTAGACTGAGGTTTTCCTTTTGGTTCATCCTATATGCAGAACTGGATTCAATTTCTATCAACTCCATTAATTGTCCTGATGCATCTCAGTAATCCAGGTAAAACATCAAAAAGAAAAAAATTGTATAGGTCTTCTGGACGGGTTCTTCTCTAATGAAACGTGTCATTAGAGAACACATTACGGCAAAGGCTGGTTCACCCCAAAGATCCGGTGCCCCGGCACAAACAGAGCAATGTTGTATATGCTGTTAAGTGCCAGGAGGACTACGACCAGTTATACATCGAGGAAACAAAGCAGCCACTGTTCAAAAGAATGTCCCAACACAGACGAGCTAATTCTAATGGCCAGAACTCTGCAGTTTTCACTAATTTACAGGCCAGCGGTCACTCTTTCAGAGATGAGGATGTTCTCATTCTTGATAGAGAGGAACGTTGGTTTGAGAGAGGAGTAAAAGAAGCCATTTTTGTGAAGAAAGACCGTCCATCATTAAACAGAGGTGGAGGCCTCCATTTTCAGTTGTCCCCCTCCTACAGTGCTGCTATTGCCAGTATCACTCCACCCCCTGTTAACAATAGGTGTTAATTAGGTGTCAACCATAGCCATGTGATGTGAGTATCAGTCACATGGAGGCAGGGCTTAAAAGCCTGAATTTTGCCTGAAACTCTCAGACTGAAGAAGTCTCTTGGAGAAGAGACGAAACATTTCATTAGAGAAGAACCCGTCCAGAAGACCTATACAATTTTTTTCTTTTTGAACTCTATTAATTCTGCAGCTATAGACTGCTGGAGTCCAAAGAGACCACATTTCCTCGCTCTGCCACAGTCATTGCCCGCTCCATGTTTGTATTTACTGTTATTGCTATCATTAATTTGTGTTTTTATTTGTGTTTTTTGATGCCATAGAAACTTCTCTGTCTTTTTCCTGTCCTCTCAAACCCCAATCAGATGAGGCAGATGGTCTTGATCCAGGTTCAGGTGGAGGTTTTGTACTTTTTAAAAAAAAGTTGTTTCTTTCCATCGTCACAGACCTGCTGCTCTGAACGAAGGATTGAGATGAAATCAGGTTTCAATCCAATCTGCTGCCTTCTACTATTTGGCATTTCATGTCCACTGTATAGAAATATATTTTGTTACATTTTAAGTAAGTTGATTTAATTTCGATTYAACTGAATTAATGATTTTGACTTTTTTTGTCTTTGTATAATCAATCAATCACCTTTATTTAACCAGATAGAGCCCGTTGAGATCGAGATCTCTTTTACAAGGGTGACCTGGTCAAGTGGTCATCAGCACACATCACATAGTAATTGACGAAGCATTTGCATTGATCAAAACGAAATAAGGAAAGAAAAATAAGAAAACTACAATCACACTAAATAGATGTTGACAGTTCAGAAACATCTGGATAAGAAAGAATTCTATAGGTATTTACAATATTTGGTAGACCAGAAAAGAAATTTAGGTGAGAAAAATAAGTCAATGAATAAAAACAGACAGATACCGTTTGAGTAGATACAGTTAAAAAAAAACGATAGTGACATGTATAATGGATAGGTAATGTTTAGAAACATCTGCAACGGTCAAGTTTCTTGATGACGTAATCTAATACAGTTGACATGAAGGATCTAGGAGGGATCAGTGTTGACAGTTTCAGATCTGTCTGTTTGTTGTTCCAGGCTGAGGGGGCTGCGAAGCTGAATGCTCTTTTTGTAATGCCTTGAGATGACTTGTGTGACTGACTATAACTAAAATATATATAAAAAAAATGAAAATCTTTTTTTTTGTCCAGGTTGGGCAAACTTGTATCTTTAGAAAAACGTGCAAAGATTTCAGTGGTGTTCAATCAAAGAACTGCCTCAGAGTCAGTGGACTTACAATTCAGAAATGAAAGTGATTTGGAGAATGTAAAATATGAAATGCTTGAGTTGTGCTTGCAGACAGATAACAGTAACTGTCCTCTTCTGAACGGTGTTGATAAGAAAGCCATACCCATACAGAGGCCTGAGTTTCTTCTCCTCGGGAGTCTTGCTGCCGTCAGATCTGAAGGACACACGCAGGATTAATCCAAGCACTTTGACAAGCATCAGCACTTTCATTTATACCCTGTCAATGCTTATTACTACATCATGAAGACATGAATGTTTTGATATTATATTTATTGAGCTCCTTGCTTAGGTTTTTTTGTTTACATTCTGAACTTTGTTGCAAACCAAACAGTAAAGAAAGTGAAACTGTTTCTCCACCTCCAGGGGTTTTTGGACGTCGACAAACAGGTGAAAGGAAATTTTGCAAGTTTTTCTTGAAGCGCATGTGATTTAAAAAAAAACACAACAGAGATTCCTGTGAATTATTCATACTTTTGCTTATTTTTAAGTGAATATGAAGCAAAGGTCACAAACGTTCAGTGCTTCGAAGTACCGTATTTATTCAAGTATAATACATAAAATTAAATCCATAAAATCATCCATAAAGTTGGGGGGTAGTACTATACTCGGATAAATATTTTTACTTATGTATTTTAACTGAAATATCGGCTTCATTCACAAAATTATTGAGTCCGGAAATGAGATCGCATCGTAAAAAGCAGTTGAAACGACCTTACCTCTGACATTCCTCCTTGCTTCAGAGCCAGATAATAACAGATCTAGGCAGGCGACATGATGTGAAAAAAAAGGGGGGGATTATTCCTGCACCTTAGTAATGATAGTGAACTAAAGAYATTGACGCGTGACCGGGCCGCTCCTCGAATAACAACRAACACRTTTGTCTGTAATGGCTGCCRTCTACCRGTGTTCTGAAAAWGTTTGTATCCCTGAAAAAAAGTYTCCCCACCAGAGGGGGCGCTCGCGAGTAGGAAGTAATCTGCTTTTCCCCCRCAATATGGTCCAAATCTCATGTGAAGTCTCTGACTTTTGTGTTGGCGCCTCCTGGTGGACTATGTATAAAATGCTAGAATTCATATGATGCTGCTACAGCTGATATATATTTGTTGTCAAAATACCTTTTAATACATATGTTGTTAAAATAAAATGAACAGTCCAATGACCATTTTACTGATACRTGTAAAGACTGCAAAGGCTGAAAAATCTTGAAGTCTGTATGAAATTGGAGGTAGTTTGAGGATTAAAATCTTTATGGTTTTTAAGCTCAAAAAGGGAGGGTCGTATTMTACATGAGATCGTATTATACATGAATAAATATGGTAAATTGGGCCACAGAAACAGAGTTTTCGTCCCATCTTTTAATAACAGTGGGAATGTTTATGATTCAGCCACAATGACGCTTTTTCCCCAGACTTCCCCATTTTGCTACCTTTAAAAACACCACAAATCACTACTAATGCTTTCCAACAGAGCAGTGAGCTGTGACGAAGTTTTTCAAGATCTATTGCACCTCTAATAGGGTCTAGCTAAAACCTCCACGCTCCCTGCTCATACTGAAAATCAAACTCTTGACTTATGTCTGATGTAGAAACAATCATTATCTGTTTCTGGCACCAAGCAAATGGATATAAATACTCACACTCTCTTTTGCACAAGGGCAGTGCATCAGGGTAATCGATGACTCAAATCAACTCTCTGAATCAATCATTGCTCTCATATATCAAAGACAGAAGCAGCGTTCGCACGCCACTTGGAGGATATTAAGTTTCACACGCGTATTTCCTCATGTGCGGGGGACCGAGGGGGGGTTTCACAAGGGCCCCGCCATCACTTCTTTAACTGAAATCGGAGAGCTGCGGTGGAAGTCCCGAGAGTGCGAAYGTGGCCCACAGTGAGGCTCAAACGCATTGTGACAGCAGCCTCAYGTTACTGGGCGTGTGGCTCTCTTTAAATCCACCGGGGGACTCATTTAGCACTTGGGAGCGCAGGCATAACAGCCGCTGAGAAGTGACAGAGTGTGGATAAAGGTGAGAGCAGAAAGGGGCCTCCGCTGATGAAAACTGTCATCAGACCCAGTTATGAAGTGATTTGTGGAGAGAAATGCACGGCTGGGATGAGACCTCAAATGCCTGGTATAATATCCGTCTTCAGCTGCAGGCTCAGGGAGGGAAGTGCCTTTGTGAGGTTGGAGAGCTGACATGTTACCTGAAAGCCGGTGTATTCTTTGAATTGCTCTCGTTTGCACAATATTTGCTGCAGAATCATCTTTAGGGCTTTTATGGTGTCTGGCAGCTGCAGAAGATGAATGCGTGTTAGTAAAATATCTCATGAGCTACACAATATATTTTAACGAAAGTTTCAATCAATCGATAGGTGTGCATCTAAATCTAAGTAACTTTTGGAGTCTATCCGAATTAGGAGCTGACTGATATCAGCTTCCAGAGAAATGACTAAAACTTAGTCAGTTTCACAGACACTGAGTTAAACTTTGKTGTGGGATCTGGGAGTGATTCCCAACTTAAAGCATCCTTTACAAGGCTTGACCATCACAGGTAACTCTGTCCATTTTCTTCTCATGCTGGTTTTTGTTTGATTCTCCCTCATTACTTCAATAAATTCTAATCCTTAATTATTATAGTGTGAACGATTATAAAACATTTACACTAATGAAATATTTTTGTCGTTTTTTTTTTTTTTTGGCATGTATCTTGCTATGCATTTTTTTAAAGCTATTTCAACATTTGATATACTGTATCAAACTGTTCAGCTCCTTCAGGGCATTTCGGATATGACATTTTGGTACTTCAGAATCTCTTCTGCTCTTCTCCATATTTAGACTTTTTTTAATTTTACGCTTCATTCAATTGATTTCTGCTAATTTCAGGTGTTTTCTGTGTTTTAGCTACTTTTTAGGTCATTCAACTAAAAACGATCCTGTAGCATTAAGCAATCACACTGTGTTTTTTACAGGAAATGCCAGTTCTCTCGATCAGTGGTTCCCAAACTTTTTATCTTCTGACCCACAAAATATCCATGGTAAAAACTTGTGACCCCAAATATTACTGGTCTGAGAACACAAACTTTGTTAATAACCCTAAAAACACAGGCTTTTTGACAATCTAAACAGCGTGTACACAAATATAAATACTTATTTATACTTATTTTGTGTTTTTGTAATAGTTATAGGGAAAATATTACATCAGCAATTATGTTATTACCCTTTAAATTGATTTCTGGAGATTATCCAAGGTGCTTCATGACCCATAATTGGGTCCCAAGCCCAACTTTGGGAACCAAAGTGCAGTGGTTCCCAAACTTTTCAGCTTATGACCCACAGAATAGTACAAAACAGTAGCAGAGACCTGAGCCACCAGCTATTTTTGGATGACAAACATTTGTATCAAGTCAACTGGGCATAGTAAATATTTTTATACTACATTTATCCATTTTAAATACACTAACCTCACTCCTTTGTAACAACTAAGGCAAAAMTGTAATTAATTCAGAAAATCTTTTCAGGACCCCACCTTGATGTTTCGGGACCCCACTTTGGGTCCCGACCCCAACTTTGGGAAACACTGCTCTAGATGTTCGAGTACTTAAAAAAATATAAATTAGAAGTTTTAACTTCTTGAATTAAATAATCAAATCCAAAATAAAATGACAAATTTGATTGGCTGAATAAGAGGGAGATCCCTTGAAAAACAAAGCCTGTTGAAATTATMTAGCAGTCGGTTTGATTGTGACAAATTCWCATAAAAACKTCAAATCGGTCCGTTATGTTTCAGCAGACAAAGTTTCACAAAGTGCCACCCCTCCCCTGCCGTCGGCAAAGATCTTTCAGTTTTATAGTGAAGCTGTTTTTGGAGTGCACCTCCCCGCCCCTCCTCTCCCTCCTCCCAGAGGGGGCGGGGTCGCCCCTTTTCAAGAAGCTACTTAACGGAKAAAGTCGCGCGCACGCAGTCACAACTCATGAACCTGTCCCAGGCGCGGGCGCATGTTCACTGGTCCCCAAACGTCCATGCTCGGAGAGTGATTGGATTTGATTTGAGTGGTAAACATGGAGGTGAGTGCTGTTGTTTCTGTGATGGGACAGCTGTGGCTGATGCTGTTTACTGTAAACAACTTGGAGAAGTTTCTTCTGCACCTGCTCGTTTTGCAAACCAGTTTTCATTCTCATTCTGAGAAATGTAAAAGTTGAGCAGCTTGGTTTAACTTTTAAAACTTTAGTTATTAACCAATGTGCAGTGTTTAAAAACCTCATTCAGCTTTGCTGTTTTTCCTCATGTTAATTCTCTCTTTTTTTTGCTTCCAGTACGACTTCCCATACGACACAGTCATTTTCCTTGAAAACAGCACTGACAACTTCTCAGAGGAATCCGGAGACTTCGACCTGAATGATTTTCAGGAGGCATGTGGTGGAGACACCAACAGCGACTTCAACAAAATCTTCCACCCCACGGTTTATGGATTAATCTTCATTCTGGGAATAGTTGGCAATGGATTGGTTGTTCTGGTCATGGGCTTCCAGAAGAAGGTCAAAACGATGACGGACAAATACAGGCTCCATCTCTCGGTAGCTGACCTCCTGTTTGTCCTCACGCTGCCCTTCTGGGCTGTGGACGCGGCTAAATCCTGGTACTTCGGACACTTCCTCTGCGTGTCCGTGCACATGATCTACACGATCAACCTGTACAGCAGCGTCTTGATCCTGGCCTTCATCAGCTTGGACAGATACTTGGCGATTGTTCACGCCACCGACAGCCAAGCCACGAGGAAGCTGCTGGCGAACAGGGTGGTGTATGTGGGCGTGTGGCTGCCTGCTGCCATCCTGACTGTCCCRGACTTTCTGTTCGCTCAGGTGCAGAACGTGAGCTCCTCGAAATTCCCCATCACCGATGGCGGCGCGGGGACCGCCGACTTCAGGCCCATCTGCCAGCGTATCTACCCAGAGGAGAAAAGCCTCGTGTGGACCGTTGTTTTCCGTTTCCAGCACATCCTGGTGGGCTTCATCCTGCCCGGCCTGGTCATCCTCATCTGCTACTGCATCATCATCTCCAAGCTGTCCCGAGGCGCCAAGGGCCAGGCGCTGAAGAGGAGAGCGCTGAAGACCACGGTCATCCTCATYGTCTGTTTCTTCAGCTGCTGGCTGCCCTACTGCGTCGGCATCTTCTTGGACACCCTCATGATGCTGAACGTGGTCCCYGTCACCTGTGGGCTGCAACAGGCCGTGGACAAATGGATTTCGGTCACGGAGGCGCTGGCTTACTTTCACTGCTGCTTGAACCCCATCCTGTACGCGTTCCTGGGGGTGAAGTTTAAGAAAACGGCCAGGAGTACTCTGACCCTCAACAGCAGCAAATCGAGCCAGAAAGTGACTCTCATGACCAAAATGCGGGGTCAGATTTCATCGGTGTCCACAGAGTCCGAGTCTTCAAGTGTTCTGTCAAGTTAACTCCGTTGATTTCAGAGACTTTGTCTTCTCAGGAGAGGAAAAAAAAAGCTAACTTTTATTTTCCAAGTATCTTACTACATTTTGTACATATGTAAAAACAAAGAGTTTGTTTTATACTTATTTGTATTTGAATGCTTGAAAACGTTTTTTTTTACAATTGTTTTTCTACAATTTTCTGTTTTCCTCAGGCTGTGCCTCATTTTCATCCATTCAAATTCACAGTTAAGGTCCACTAGTTGTCAGTTTTTACACTCTGTGACGTCACACCGTTGTTTGCTGTTTTCATGGGTGCTGTTTGGAAACCCTGTGCATAGTTTGTAGCATTTGTATGTTTGCTCTAAAGTTGTGTGATTGTGTTCAAGCTGTTATTTATTGTTGCCATATGAGTTCTTTTTTTTACACTTTTAAATTTATTTTGTAATGTAAAATAAAAGTATTGTTTTTTTTTTCCATAAATACTGTGTGTTGACCTTTTTCTTCTTTTAATCTCATCCTCTCGGGGGAGCAAGTGTTGAGTAGTGGGGGGTTGAGAGTCGCCTAACAAATGTCACCACCTGAACTGGACTAAAAAGGCAGGAGGGCCGACGCAGRCAGACCCTGTAATTGCAGTAACATCTGTGCACTCCACGTCTTAAGCAGCCGTAAYACAAAAGCTGAAAATTTTGCATTGAGTTAGCGCCCATATGGCCACTTAACAAAGACTTTAGCATGTTAAGTTCCCCTCTAATTCATTTTCTTTCTTTCRACTTTGCAAGATATACTATCTGTATTATGTGTGGCTTGTAAACAAGTAAAACCCTCATTCACCCCCATAAAAAAGGTCAATTTAGGCATTAACTAAATCACAAAACCTAAATTATTCAGTATGCAGAGGATGCAAATAGGCAGCATTGTCTTTGAGGGATTCATGCAATAAATCACTTGTAAAGAATCTGTTGGAACAAGATAACGACACGATAAGACCTAAAAAAATAACACGTTTTGAACACATACCCACATCAATCTTTCTGTGCCTTTTTACGCTGCATGTTAAAGATTTAATCCGGGCTGAGCTGGTGACRGAGAAGTGTTCAAGTTGGAGACCAAAGGGAGCAGACAACAATAGATGTCAAGGAGAATGAAGCCATCAACTGACCTTTGTACAATACRGCTTTGGCTTTCATTCAAAGCTCCAATGGAGATACATTTCCACGCCACTGCATGCAAAAAAAGGTGAAGTGCTGTCTAAAGGTTAATGTCCGTTTTGGGGTACTGCTCTCACTGTGAAACAGGATAAAACAAAAGGCACCCTTTGGGTTGGAAATRTCCTGAATGACACTGAATTAACATAAAAACCTCGTTATCTCTTGTGCAGGCAGATATTCTTATGTGTCTTATTTTAACCTATTTACTTCATTCTTAACTGATTCTTCTTAATTCTACTGCTTTTCACAAAAATAACCAACAGTCAACATAAATACAGGAGCTGCTGAAGTCGGGGGGGACTGTGTTGGAGTTTATCGAATGTTCAGTACAGCCGTTTAATTGAAAAAAAGTTTTCTGACCTTTTTAATACAACGAGCATCATCACGATAAAATAAATAAATGCATGAATGCTGTTCCAGCTCGCACAGATGCCCACTGGACTGCATAAATTTTAAGTACCCCAGCCCCATCAGAAATTCACTCTTGGGTGCACAAGGGTTCCCTTTCATTCATTATTAAAACCTTTATTCTCGCCGTGTGATGGGGAGCTATAATATTCAGCAGCGCACATCCCCGGTCCCTCATCTGAAAGGACATTTTTAGGAGTGTTTATCTTCTATAAACTAATATTTAAAAGGCRATAACAGATAAAAGCTTGTTGTTTAATTTCCTGCAAGTTAAGGGCTGAAGTTGTTCAACTGAGCAGGAAATTGTTCCTAACTCATTACCTTTGTTCGCCCCATAGCATGTTTTTTAAACTGAGAATGAGCCTGTAAATGTAACATGGAGATAAGTTCAAAACATAACACAAAAGTAAGTTTTTTTTCCTCTCCAGATGGTTGCAACAAACTTCCGATTAAAAGAACAACAAATTGCACAGGTTSCTTTTGTGCACTGCCATGTTCTGCTAAAGGTTACGTTGTTTTAAGAGAAAAGTGAGCGGCAGGAAGGCTGTTTCCTGCATCAGGAGCTCCTGCAGCCAACAGCCTGAGAAAAGCTTTGATGACACCCCCACTGAATTCAAACCACCATCACTTGCTGTGCCAGCCCAATTCTGCAAAGGTTACTGGTTACCTGCATGCACTTAGTGCACTCAGCTAAAGGTGTGAAGGTAATTCCACTCTTCTGAAGTTAATATGGATGTAAATCGGCCCACACACAGCAGCCACTTCTTCTTGTGTTTATGTGTATCATGTCATACATGGAATGCACTAATTTCTTTTTCTTTTAAGCTGAACATAACAAAATCTCTTTGTTAATTCAAAAGTGTAATTAGTTTAATTTTTAGCATGTGAATACATGTTTGTAACAATTACACTAAAACTATAATTGTGACATCAGTTCAGAGGTCACAGCCAACTAAATCAGTGTCATATCCAAAAAAAATCTGTACATTAAATCTATCTTTATTTAGGGCTCAAAACACATTTAAACCAATGAAGAAAAACAAGACCATAAGATAATCAAAAAGTAATAAGTTCTTAAAATGTATGTGACATTTTAATACAAAAACTGGAAGAAAACTGTTAAATATTTAATACATTTGGCATAATTATACACATGATTATTGATCATTTTGTCACCTGTCATATTTTTGTTTTGAACTTGGCACAACTGAAAGTAAGTTGTAAACATTTCTTATTGATTTAGTATTAACAGGGGTGTCAAAAGTATTCACATTCATTACTTAAGTAGAAGTATAGATACTAGGGTTTAAAATACTTTTTTTGGAAGTATAAGTATCAACTCAAGCTTTTTACTCAAGTAAAAGTATGAAAGTACTGGTTTTAAAACTACTTAAAGTATAAAAGTAAAAGTAATGAACACTTAAAAAAGACAATTAAAGATAAAAGCTTAGCCTGTGCCACAGGTTATATAGCATCCCCCCCCCCCCATTTTTCTTCTGAAGTCATTAATGAGTATAATGTTCAATTAAAATGTCAATGTCGAAAATTTTTGAATTAACTGACTAGACTACTTTTTTCTGCYACGATCATCTTCATTCTAGGCTACATCTGCTCCAGTAAGTCCTGCTGGGATGTGATGTGTTTTGTGTCATACAGGTGAGATGGAGTGAGTTCAATCCAATAGGATGTCCAAATGGTATATACAGTATTTACACTTCTCATCCAACCACAGTTAAATCCACTCTATCCAAAGGCTTCATGTATCTGGATGAATTTCAATTTTTTTCTGAACAATGGACAAATGGAATAAAAATAAGTCAAAGTTAAATAGAAATGAAATACTTTTTGCATTTTAAAAAAGTAAGGAGTAGAAAGTACAGATAAGTGAATTCAAACTTAAGGAGTAGAAGTAAAAAGTACGCTGAAAAATAGTTACTCCACTAAAGTATAAATAACCAAAATTTCTACTTAAGTAAAATAACAAAGTATATGTACTTAGTTACTTGACACCTCTGTGTATTGATCACAAAAAAGAAGTCACATGCACTTTAAGCTTGATCTGAAAGATTTGTCAGGGTTTATAAAAATCAAACACTTTAGTAGTAGTAGTTGTTGTAGTTTGACACTTCCTGCTTTAAAAGACATATAACCTATTTGTAAACAGACATTTTTCATTTATTATTCATACCACACATTTTACTGAAATTTAAACTTTACTTAGATAAATAAATTGCTACCTCCTGTGGTATTTGGAAAGTTTGCAAAGTTTTCAGAATTTATTAATGGGTTTGTTTTTATTTGTCCATAATATTACGCTTCAGAAAAACCTCAACAAAAACAACAACAGGAACAGTCTTTTTGTGTGTGATGTTAGACAAGAGTCAAATATAGTTCCCCCTTCTAATTGTTTCGGGAATTGTTTACAGTATTTCTTTCTTCCCTTTTTTTTTCTTTTTTCTTTTTTTTTTTCCTCCGTCCATCTCACAAATTAACCCGCCGGAACTACAGTCTGTGATGCGTTTCCAGTCGGAATGTCAAACATCCGGTATTTCGTGCTCGGTCAAAACAGGTCCTTCCTGCCTGTTGCTGTCCATGCTGTGAACAGCTGATGCGGTGCTCCATCCTGTCAGACAGTTTTAAAATATACCTTCTTTTGATTTTTACAAGCGTGTAACTCGACATGACGAAGGAAGGAGTTCAGGGGTAAGAGCGACCCGAAGGTTGTGTTTGCAGCGACTCGAGCACCGGGACTTGTTATCGATGCTACTGCTAGCATAGCAGCTAACTGTATTACCTTAACAAGCAGCAGATTGCATCATCTGACAGCTAGCTAAGAAATTGTAAAGTTTTACTAGCTTGATTATATATATAAAAAAATGTAAGCGCTGTGTTAATGTTAAAAATTATGAAGCAACCCAAACGCAAACCTGTTTCCTTTGGAGCCACACAGTGTTGTCTGGTGCTTTAATATGAAGCAATGAATGAATGTGTCAAAACATCAAACAATCCTATAAATCACAACTCAACCATGTATTTCTATTAACTCTATGTTAAAACTAGAAATGTATTAAGAATCCTAAAATATTCCAGCCTGGGAAAAGTGTATTCGTTTCAATACTACAGGTGCTCCTTTCATTTTCAGGTGTAAAAACAAGTTAAAAAGTCATGTATTTGTCATTGGCTTCTGTTAGCTTTTACAACATGTTGTAAAACAACACACAAACACAAATAAGACATTAAAATAGCTAATCGTGTTGCAACTTCTTTGCTTTGTGTTTCAATTAAAATTAACAGATACAACCTTGTCTTATCTGGTAACATATACAAGCAACGTTTTACATTTTTTTATGTGCTCAATGATGACACTTGACTAAAATATGAGCTTGCTGTCCAAAAAGATATGAGGCTGTTTAGAAGATATTGATGTGCAGCAATCATGAGTGTCACATAAAACAGTCCACACATGACATAGTTTGAAAACTATTGCAATAAACAGGATGTCAATCATATGTCAACTAAAACCRATTAATTAATTTAGTATTAGAATGGACATTTTAATGTAAAGAGGACCTTCCTTTAGTTCGCTTTAGATGTTTGAACTTTGTTCAGAGATTGATGTAATTGTTTTATGTTCACATCTCACCTTTTTTATTGTCTTTTTATTGTATAGTGATATCAGAAATTTTAACAGTCACATCATTGTTTTGGGTTTCAGGTGATTCAACTTTATTGCTTTAGAAGCATTTTCCTTGTAGATAAAGTGTACAAAGTTAAAAATTAAAAAGCACCAAATTCAAATACATCAAGCTGCATAGAACCAAATAATTTAAAATTAACTTTCATGGTAAAAAAATTAAAAACAGCGCACATACAAGAAGTTCTGCATCACTAGAACAAATAACCTATGATTTCAGCAGATATTTAAAGAGATTAGATCGTGGGATGGTCTGAGCATCTCAAATTCTCTGAGGTAAATTGCTCCACAGATCACAGGCCACCGCTGATAAAGGTTTGTTTACCTTTAGTTTTACGTCTGGATCTGGGAACACCCAAAAGCAGCTGGTTAGTGCATCTCAGGGTGTTTGAATTTGTTGACACAACAGTGCAGGTGTTGGACATGTGTCATCTTTAAATACTCAGTTGACATGAGCAGCAACCTCAATACATTTGACTGAAGTTATTTTGTAAGGAAGTTGTTCTTGTATGCTAGTTAGATGGTGCTGCAGATATGACTGCACACACTTAAAATAAAACCTTGTTGGTTGAACATATAAATATGTCATATTTTTCTTTTTCTTTCTTTTATCATTACATAATTGTTTTGCTTTAGAGGAGTCAACTTTTGTGTTTTTATTTGTAAAAGTTTCGGCCTTGTTAAAAACATAAACGAAGAGAAGGACTGCAAATTACCGTAGTTATTGGATTGGCTTTGGGAAGTCTTTTGGGTAAAGAAACAATGTTATTGTTCTTTTACGTTATCATTACTGTCCCTGTTCAAATGAAATTGAATTAAATGCATCTTAATGGATCCTTTCAGACTCATTGTGGTGCAGGTTCACAGCACAGCCACAACATAATGCAACAAACCGCTCACTGTTTGTGAGTTTCCGGTTGTTTATGCAAATTTTTTGCCCCATCTAAATGCCAATGAATCCGAACATTTACTACCATTATCTCTACTCTTTTTTAGAAATCCACATTAAGTTTGTAGGGAAGCGTTGGCCTTCAGCAGTTGTTGGGCCGTGTTGTTAAATCAGTAGTATCAATAACACATTAGGCAGCCGGGGAGGTATAACTGTGGCTTTAAGTCCCCCCTTGGAAGTCATAATATGTTGCAGTTTTGGGCTTTTGTTTGGGCTTTATTGCTATTCATAGTTGTCCTCTGTTCCTTGTTATTTCCTGATATCTTAYGAGCTTCCTTCAGGTCGAGACTCCTGGTGTTTTGGGAAATCAAACATTGCTCATTCATCCACCTGCACTTTTAGCTCACAGTACTGTGTTAAGTTCAGATTGTTTGTAATAATATGTGCTGGTTTATTGCTGCTTTATAGAATAGAATAGAATAGAATAGAATAGAATAGAATAGAATAGAATAGAATAGAATATAATAGAATAGAATAGATCTTTATTGTCACTGTAACAAGTACAATGAAATTAGGTGTTCCCTGATGGTGTTTGAATAGAGAATAAAAAAATAAATAAAAATAAAAAAACAATTTTTACAATATCAAGATGTAAAGAAGAAACATAAAATCATAAAAACAAATATAAAATATAAATGAAACTAAGGCATCACTAGGGCTGTGTATTGGCAAGTATTTGGCAATTCAATACATATCATAACAG
>NW_013952642.1:362932-380953 GCF_001266775.1 Austrofundulus limnaeus | reverse complement strand
AAAAAATCGATACAGGGCTTTAGAATATCGATACAGTATCGGGAAATGAAATATCGCGATATTTCAGTGTATCGATATTTTCTTACACCCCTAGGCATCACTGTACAGCGCTTTCACATTTGACGGAGTTATTGCACATAGATATTGTACATATTGCACATTGGTTATTACACATTAGGGTTGGGCAATGTTTTCAAAAAAATGAATCACGACTAATTGTGGTATTTAGCCGATAACAATTAATTTGACAATTAATCCCCTGGAGTCCCTGGACACCCTTATGTCCTGGTCACATGACCAAGTTAGTGGGAAAGATTTGCTCTTSGTAAAAATCTGTTCCAAATTGTGTCAAAATTACATCAAGTTATACATCAATTTTTAAATTGTGTTGATAGATAAATAAGTACAATAAATACAGATAAATAAATTACAGAACTTTTTTTTATTTTATGTTAGTCATATTTGAAGAGGAGAGGAGCACCGTGCAGACTGACTGGAGAAACGTCCAGTCAGTCTGCCTGGTGGCATTAATCATATTAATCTTCAAGTGCCAAATAATAATCAATTAATGTTTTTCTGATGATTAATTGCACACGATACGATTATGCCCAACCCACACATTACACATTGGATTTTTGTGAATGTATTGTTGCCTGAATGCGTTTGCACTGCGGTGTTATGTTGCGTTTAGTGCCCTGATGGCTGTGGGGTTTATCTTTTGTTCTTTAAACTTATAGGTTTATAACTTCCTTTGTAATCCACATACTCTGTCGTCCTGAATGATGCACTGATAAATCAGCATGCTTCATATGCACACAGTTTTAAAAACCATGTATCCAAATAAGTTATTGTAAAGCTACAATAAAAAAAAAGAGAAATGAACAGAAATTTTTAGATTGGAGCGGAATTAAGCATGTGCATTTATGGTCACTTCTGCTGCATTATYTTCACCATTTGAACCTTAATATTACACCTGAATATGAATTTAATTTGCCTTTATAATTGGCATCAAATGGTATATTCTTATCAGCACAGTAATTGGGTAGTGTGTCTTTTATATTTAGTAAATAAAGACACCTTTACTTAATTATGCTACAAAATGTTATCATAATCGGATGATCTGTATCCTAGTTAAATTCTTCACAGAATCAGATAGTGCAGATCAGATGACTGTCTCCTCGAARCTGCAGGGTTCATTTAGCTAATCTTTTTGACATCTCAGTCCTAAACTCTCACCCATTCATCCATCTCAGCTTCAGCTGTTTGGTCTGAAAGAACAATAGGATTAAAGGTAGCGGAGACTTTAAAGCCGAAGGTGGTGAAGGCTCAGAATTATTTTTCCCAGGCGGTCAACTACTTCCTTGTGGGATGTAGGAGAAATAGCAGGTGGAAATGGACTTTCATGTTTATGCTGTGTGTTTCTTCCTGTTTCAGTGCGACGGAGGAGGAGCAGCAGGCTCAGTCAAAGAAAGCCCTAAAAAAGCAGCAGAAGGAAGCAGAGAAAGCTGCTAAGAAGGCTGAGAAACAGGCCAAGTTGGTCAGTGTTGTTATTTCATGTTWTTTTTAAAGATTTTTTTCTTTTATAATTTGGTGTTTCACATCCGCCACCCCACCTTTTTACAGCTGGTTAGTGAGTCGCATGCTGTTTTGGTGGGCATTGTGGGCTCAGCAGGGTTGGTAAGCCAACAGGGAGAAAGAGTTTCTATTGTTCAAGTATTCCTGTTATTTTGACTTTGTTTATGTCCACCCTAACAAAGTGCACCCCCCCCCCCCAATGAATTAGAGATCATGCAGTTGGCGTGTCGTTACAGCCATCCCACACACTAAAGCTCACACAAAGTTTTGCACTCTTATGAACTTGTGTGTAGACTATTTAGCAGTTTAGATAAAATTAAAATTGTGTATTCAAATTACCAGATATTTGACCAGATATTTTTTTTTACCTGACAGATTGAACACAGCTACCACTAACATACTGTTTTAATTTATCCAGCTGAGTGTGGATCATTTGCCAGTGTGACATAAATCAACAAGAATAATAAAGTTTTGCATTTCACTTCTTATATAGCAGTTCTTCAATAAACATTGTTATATATTTCGTCATTAAAACTGTTTCTGGTGTACAACTGTAAGACAAATCTTGCAGCGTTCACCTTAAGGTTCTTTATTGGGTCATCTACATTTTAAATGGATTGTTGTAGCTGTTTCCTTTAGTAATACATACAACACACATTACATTGTGTGACAACCGGACCTGTATGATGCAGCACCAGTGACTGGCATAATCAGCCCATCTGTTTCTTTATTTTTTTATTTTATTTTATTTTATTTTAAGTAAAGGCGTTCAACTCCTTTATATTTTAATGTGTTTTTGTGGCTTGTGCACAGAGTGAAATAAGGTTAAGCATTAAATATATGTATTTGTAACCATTGCTTGCTTCTCATTTTGCTGCATATGAGTTGTGATTTATGCTCTTATTTCATTTTTATTAAAGCTAGCATAAATTTTCGATCCTTTCTACTTTACATGCTAGATACCCCATCTGCAGCTACCAATACTTAACTCGCTGATCAAAGCACTGCTTTAAGTCCTTTTTCATTACTTGTCTTAGAAGCTCTGTCGTGTTCTTCATGCCTAGAGCAGAGTTGAATTGGGGTTCCCCTGAGTACAAACGGGATTTTAGGTAAAAAGGAATAAAGTTTAATGGTGGAACATTAAACGAGTAGGGAGTACTGCTTGATTAAACATTAAAATGCACGTTTTTGGCTAAAACTGCCTCACAAGATTCACTGTGTGTTGCTGTTTTGTCCTGATGGAGGATGAAAACCTATTATTGTGTTTTAAAATAGGGTTGGGCAATTTTGGCAAAAAAATTTATCACGATTAATTGTGGTATTTAGCCGATAATGATTAATTTGACGATTAATCCCCCAGAGTCCCTGGACACSCTTATATCCTAGTCACATGACCAATTTATAGGAAGAAAATTGGCTCTTCGTAAAAATCTGTTCCAAATTGTGTCAAAATTGCAGACTTCAGGCTATACATCAAACTTTAAATTGTGTTGATAGATAAATAAATTACACAATTTTTTAATGTTGGTCATACATGTATTTGAATCAGAGAGGAACACCAAGCGGTTAGTCTGTCAGGTGGCATYAATTGTATCAATTGTCCACTGCCAAAAATTAATCGATTAATGTTTTTCTGACGATTAATTGCACACGATACGATTGTGCCCAACCCTAGTTTAAAATCTGCTGCATAGTGATTTGAAAAAAAAAGTTTTAAATTGTACATACTCTAAACAAAGATGAGTCTGAAGTTGCTTTCGCAAAGATGTTCACAAAACCCACAACCCTGGGTAATGCGTTCTTTTATGATACCCTTATTACGATGTAATTACAAGGTAATAAAAAAGGTAATTAAATGTAAGTACTACCTTATTACCATGTAATTATGTGGCAATTAGGGTACAAAAAAACTACTGTTAGTAAAACTACCTTTATCGGGTAACTACAAGCAAATTACTATTCAATAGTAACTCAACACTATATTTATAACCGAAAGAATGCAACTAAATTTTGGGGTTAGTRGTTAATTGCAATAAAATCTAACTTTAAAACTGTCCAAATTACCTACTACTTATTTAGGTGTTTCATAGTGAATTGTAATACATTACCAGGTAAGTGCTACATTACTGCAGACAATTAATTACATAGTAGAATTGTACCATAATTACCACATAATTACATGTTAATAAGGTAGTAATTACCATTTAATTACTTTTTATTACCTTGTTATTACATGGTAGTAAGGTTACCGTAAAGGAAAGCGTTACCCAACCCTGTCACTTTTTTGTTCTTCAAATGATGCTGACTCCTCTTGCTTTTGAAAYAATATGTATTTTAGAAATCTAATACTTTTATCTTTGTTGAACTTGAACTTCAGACCATACACACCTTTTTATTTTGGGATTGAATGCACCATTTAATGATACATAAATATATTAAAAGTATCCCATAAACACAACATTTAGGTGTCTTTCTGTCTTAGAAACTTATGGGTTAAKACATATAATTTTGGTGTGAAAGTTATCTCTGGGAACACAAACTGCAGAAGAGAGTTGTAAAGCCTTTAGCATTAKAATCCAGTTGTACTGAAACCAAACCATGTCACAAACATTTTATGAAGACCTCAGAAAATCAAATCATCCTATAAAAAACTGGGTGCCTCCTTTTAAGAAAGAGAGTCATGTAGTCTTGACATCATGCACTGTGCTGTCACAACTCAGGTGGCTTTGAGGGGAGCAAAGCAGCACAGAATCAGCTTCCAGATGAATTAATCCAGTCTGCATCATTTTATAGCGGGAGCAGGTGCTGTCACTGTTAGATCCACTCRCTGCAGCTACTCGCATCAATGTGGCATAGCGAGCATTGCCTCAGGGAAGACCTGAAAGCTGAGTTGAATGTTTATTGAGTTGGTATTTTTTATTTTTTTGCAGCGCTACACTTATTCTGCAAACACATGTCAATTTTGTGGGACCGACGTGGCTCAGTTGCTTTATGGCCATAGCAGGTCTATATTCGGTTGATCATAGGATGCAATATCATCCATCATGTGACTGAATTATTATATCAAGGATGAGTGATTCCAATTCACTCCACTGCCACCAGCCATTTCCACACACCAATATCAATTTGCATAGAAAATGGAACTGTAGCATTGCCAGGACTGGGTCTCATCGCACTCTGGGAGTCATTYGCCTAGAAGTCAGTGCAGAGATAAAGAATATCTGACCAATTACACTCTTTCTATTACATAGCAATATCTCCCCCTGCCATTACTCATTGCCTGTGATGTGTTGGAGCAGCGTGTGGAGGAGCTGTGTGCATTCCAGGGATCTTCGGCTCGGCTCTTGGACTGAGCTATGAGTTATTAATTTCATTCAAGTCTTTGGTCATACAAGATGAAAGCACAATTTACATGACTGTTGTAGCAAATCCATTCTCCATTTGAAGTTGAATATCTTAAAGCATCTTTATTTTTTTATTTTTTTATTTAATAGCCAGGAAATAACAGGATGACTATTTGCAATGCTTTATATATTTCCTGTCATCTTTTTGTGTGTGTGTTTTAGGCTGGTGAGCAACAAAGCACAGAAGAAGATGTGAGTATCCTCAACAGATTGCAGTATTCATCTTTTAAGACTATTTTTTTGTGCTTTTGTTCTGGCTTCTGATRCTCCTGTTGAACACCTTTGCAACAACTTGTATGCTGTTACTTGCCTTCACGGCTTTGCATTCCTTTCTGTTCCACAACTATTTTTTTTCCCAAGACTATGATAAGTCCACTCTGTCTCTTATCTCCGATATAGTAGACAGACAGAGAGACGTCAGACACTTTTGAAATTAAAGCAGAAAAAACAACTTCTGATGCATAATAAATCTGATAAGCATGCACCAAAAAATGTGTTGTTTCTGTTTTTTTATGCTTTAAGGACTTCGCCAAGGACCGGTATGGTGTGTCAGCTCTGGTCCAGTCACAACAAAAACTTGGTTAGTACAACAACAACTGTAACTCTCATCTAAGAATTCACTGAAAACATAACAAATAGCAGAGCGAAATTTACTTGAGTTTAACTGAAAAGGAAAGAAACAGATAAATTTATTCTTGTTACTACATACGTGATGTTAGAAGATAATGAGGTAGCATTTTTGTCTTGTAAAKCAAGAAAGCAGGAACAAATTGTATTTGCAAAAAGCCCAAAGACTTTTAATTTCAATCGATTACTATTTGATATTATTTCAAGTTACATATATTTCTTATCTGCACAAGGCAATACTCTCACATCCCTGTCAATCACCTCATGAAAAATACAATATTTTGCCACGAGTTATGTTCTTTAAAAACTTACATCTCTATTCATTTTCATCTTGTTGGATTTTTATTGCTCTGAAGGAAATTTAATTAAAAGATGGACATGAGAGAAAACATTTATTAGGATTCATGTTTGATTGCAGCTAGTTCAAAATGTTCTCACTACATCGATGTTGCTGAAAAAACAAGAAAATTACAAGTCATTATTAAACAGTTGTGCACTTGTTCTGTGCAAACGCTTTAGGCAGATGTAAACAAATACTGTAAAGAGATAAATATTTCATAAAAATTAATTAATAAAGCAAAGTGAATAAACAGAAGGGAAAGTTGTATGAAAACAGTGTTTTGTCTGAAAACAGCATCAGTTTTTCTGTGTAAACTTGCAGACACATTTTAAGGGACATCCAGAGACAGCCGGTCCCTGGATATAGGCTAGCTCAGATTCTTTGGTCTCTTTGTGTGATCCTGAACCCTCAATGGTTTAGAGATCTGGGCTCCGTGCGAGCAAACAGTCAATATAAGGATTCCTGGTTCTTAATACTGACAATGGTTTTTATTTTTATTGACACTTTTTGTTTGGGATCGTTGTCTTGCTGAAGAATAAGTTTAGAGACAATCAGCCTCATTGATGGGATTATATGAAGAAAAAGTATCTGGATGTTTTCAGTACTGAGGAAACAGTTTATCCAGATTAAATCCCCAAATCCTTTTGCAGAAATGGAGCCCAAAAAACTTGTAAGGACCCTCCATCATGCTTTACTTACTGATTTCTGAAAACACTTATTGTTTTTGTTTTCTACACTGGTTTGACAAACAAACTGCTTTCTGCTACACTGAAATATTAAAAATAAAATTTTGACTCACCTATACGGAGCCCCTGCTGTTGATTATTTTGGGGGTTCAATTTAATTTTCACATTGATTCATTCTGACTTTAGATGGGTGTAACGCAGTTCCACATATTTTGAGGTGACTGCACTGCAGGGCATAGAGTTTAAAAGGAAATAAGCGTGCATTACATTACTTCTCCCTATTGTAATTGTGCTTTGAAACCACTTAGACAACACATCTAGAAACTCCAGTTTGGTCTGAAATGTTTGTAAGTGACCACGCTGATGGAACATAGTTTGTGCCTTGATGGTGTACTCAGTGCAACTTGCCTCCAGCTTCACCTTGGCAGAAATTTGGCCAGTTTTAGACCTCTTATACAGCTGTTACTGTTTCAGGTAATGACTGTGTTTCAACCTGCATATGAATCATTAGCACCTATGCTTGTTTTTAATCCTTCAAAGCTGCTGACTATGTTCAAATGTACCAGTAGAAATTGACGCCACATCGAAAATTGATTTGATTTATATATTTTTTCTTTTAGTGAATTGATAAAAATGGGGAAAAAAGTTTGAAAACATTCTGACTTTTTGTCACATGCACTTGAAACCTCTGGGAATTACTGTAATTAAAGCCCTTGATTGGTCAGATATTGTTACACAAGGTTAAATGTTGTTTTTTCCCTGTGCAACCTGTTTTAGTACAGGAACACATACTGGAGCCAAGGTTCCAAAATCTGATTAAGCACTTGATGGCTATCTGTGGTGTCACCTTTTCTGGAAATATTAGTGATAATTCCTCTCACTGTTTGTGTTTGAGAATCTTCAAACTGTAAGGCAGCAGTCAGACCTGTTGCTGTCGTCCATCTGTCTGGATGATTTTTCAGCTCCAGTGGAAACAGACAAAGTAGGACCTCCCTCACCTGCATGCCAAGTTCAGCCATGGGGAGGGGATGGTGGGGGGAGGTGAACGGTGAGGTCTTCCATGTGGGTTGACAGAAAGTTTGCAGCCAAAAGGGGCAGCTTTGTTTTCTCTAGTGTAGCCTCAGTGTCTGCCTCTCCTACTTGCTGATAATAAGGAGTAAGCATGCCTCAGAGTGATACAAGTGAAACTAGAGTCAATTTGTCATAAGGCCCAGAGAGAATAGGTGAGTTTTAGACAGCTTTCAGCAGGSCTTCTAGTGTGTCTTATTTATTAGACATGCTTGTAATTTGAGCCTTTTATTGTGTGCTGCTTCACAAGCACATGCACGCTTATTCACATTTCTTTTAGCCTTTTGGGAATTTGAAGGGGAAACAAAAACAAGGGCAATTCATTGCTCAAAAACAGAAAAACGAAGCAAGAAAAGTTTTTTTTTTGCGAAGTAATTTAACACTTCTGTGTCTGTCTGTTTCTCTGGGAGCCAGACAGGGTGTTGGTYCGGGTCCAAGACCTTACTCCTGAGAAAGCTGACCAGCTGATCTGGTTGCGTGCCCGGATTCACACCAGCCGAGCCAAAGGTGAGATCACCCCTTCGCCCGTGAGCTCTTTGTTCACCTTTTATATTTCAGAGACGTTTTGAGCCATGTGGAGGATATAAACAGGATGATATGCCCCCTGTGCCAATCCATGGTGTTTGATGCTCAGCAGTCTAAAATCACCTGTCCTCAGGCTCTTTCTCAATAACACCACTTCTACTCCCAGATCAAACAGCCGTGCCAGCTGAAACTGAGTTGGGCTTGTTGAATTACATATGACCTAAAACAAATTACATCACTCTATTTGCAATGAAGGGTTAGGAAATAAAAAAAAAAAGATTTGAGATCACACATATGATACCTTTAGAATGTGATGACTTAAAACCCATTTTAGGATTCTTTTTATGTTTCTTTCCTTGTCAAATGGTTTGTCAACTCCAGGCTTTTTGATTTTCTTTTCAGACTAGCTTGACACTGCCAGGTGGAAGATCAGATAATCTGTCCTTTCTTGGCTCCAGCTGCTGGCAGCCATAAAGCGTCTTCATTTGAATACAATGAACCCACTGAGCTTTACCCGGTTATTGCAGTACTCTATAAAACACTATAGCTTTTTTTTCTGCTGTGATTAAAACTGTGATGTGAAATAAATTGAAGCCTGAATCATTGTTGTGTTTTTTATCGTTTCCTTTTCGCGATAACTTCCAGAGTCAAGAGACACTTCCTGTCCGCTTGTGTTTTCATTCTCCCTGCTCGCTGTAGGATGTCCACATGAACAGAACAACATCCTGATTTTGTGTGGGATAAGGTGGTGAGATTTTGGCTTTACCATTATCCCCACAGCCCACCTCCTTCTCACAGGCACCAAACATCAAAGGGTCTGGGTGGTCCACCTATCTGTTGACCTGCGATTTCATTGGCTAACTTGTTTACACACTTCTTAGGTGTGTGTATGTTTGATAGGAAGGTAGCAATCAGCTTTTCTCCACACAGTGCTCTTCAAAGACAATGTTCTGTTTACAGCTGTTTGACACTTTGCCTCATCCCTGCAGCTGCGGGATGCCTTCTTCATCGAACGTTCATTGCTTCAAATTGCCCAAAGTTTAACTGTGACAAGGTCCTTCACTGTCTATTGTTATTGCTTTGCTTTCAGGAAAGCAATGCTTCTTGGTCTTGCGTCAGCAGCAGTTCAACGTGCAAGCGCTGGTCGCAGTGGGGGATCGTGCCAGCAAGCAGATGGTCAAGTTTGCCGCAAAGTGAGTCCCGAGACTGTTTTTCCTGTCAGACGCAGCAAAAACAATGGTGGGAAAATCCTGGGCCCTAATCGTCCACTGGTCCATTTTCACACATTCTGACTGAGGGGGAGGGTGGGCAAATCAATCATTTTCCAGTTGACAGCCAAAGCTGGCTGTTAACTGGGTGGAATACGACAGAAGTTTTTAATGGAGCACTTCCTGTTACGATGGCAGATTACAGCACTTTGGATCTAAGGAGGAAGGCATGCTTAAGTGCCAAACATCATTAGTCATTTTAACAGCTAAATTGTAGCCCATTACTGGTAGTCTATGAATGAACACAATTTTCTGAGGATAAAGAATCTAAGAAAAGAAGGGGTTGGGGGGGCTTATAATAATGCTGCCTTGGGCTGATATTAGAGGTTCACAATAGACCCTTAATTGTGAAATGCCTCTAATGGGAGTTTAAATATACATAAGAAAAAAGTACAATGCAATTTGCTGAAATATGCACGACGTTGATTTCAAAACAAGCATTTGTTTTAACGCCCAGTGTTTAGTGAATTTAATATGGAAGACCTTAATTATCATGTGTGTCTCAAATGGCTTCTCTGTGGATGTTGCTAAATTAAGCCAAAGGTAACACCCACAGCTGTAATCGACCGCATGAAAAAGGTCGTTAACGTCGAGCTTGAGCAATTCCGATATTGCAGTAATGAATGCTGTTAAAAATGTGTCTACTGTTCTGCAGCGTACGAGCTTGGTAAGTTTGGTATGCTGCACCATTCTTTCAGGGAATTGTAAAAAAAAAAAGAGTGGGGGTGAAGTAAATGATCTGAGTGAGAGCTGTTACAGAGAAAGAGAGAGAGAGAGGTGTCAAGCTTGTTTAGAGGTATGTAAGGCTCCATAACTGTTCCAGGTAGTTACATCGAATGTTCAGCAGGCTCTCACACATTCACTCTGATCTGAGCCCATCTTCTCAGCTTTTCTATTTCCTGGGGTCATTACAGAGAATATACCATAAACAACAGAATTTACCATTTTGTAAATAAGAACAAATAAGTCTCTGCTTTAGTCGTTTCTTTTATTTTTATCATATTAGTTATCTATATAAAATACAGACTTAAAAAGCAGATTTTCAGCTRTCTTTTGGAGAAATGACAGTATGATTACTCAGGACTAAAATATTGGGAAGTAAAAGGTTTTGCATCATCTGCGGTACTCATGAAGGCAGTGTGAGGACATTGGTGGCCTTGAATCAAGCTTGCACAACAAAATCGTCACATGCTGTTTAAAGAAAACTTACACTTTCCAGTTTGACATTTAAAGTTTCTCACGTTGAAATGTCTTCAACTACCAAATATAAGTCCAGTAGGATACACACACAGACACACACACACACACACACACACACACACACACACACACACACACACACACACACCAGGGGTGCAACAATACATGTACCCGTATCGAACAGTGCTTTAGGTTCAATACACACTTGTATCGAACAATACAGATTTTTAAAATTTACTTTATCAACATGTCTTCTGAAGATGCTCTGTGTTAAAGGTTCAGTGGATCTGTGTTCGACTACTCCACCTAGGCTGCATTTTTGAGCGCAGGTCCACTGAGAAACTTGCTGTTTCAGCAACATTTAATTTAAAAACTGTACTTTGAGGTTAAACAAATGTTCGTAATTAATTTAAATAAATTACAAGTTAAAAGRGGCATGGAAATTTCTCTTTTTTGTATCGAAAGAATATCGAACCGTGAGACTAAAGTATCGAACCGAACTGAATTGTGAATTTTCTGTATCGTTGCACCCCTAAAATATACACCAAAACTCTCTTGAAATTTTGTTGCAGAACTTAAGGTTTTGTGGAAACGAAACACAAATAGACTTTGAACCTTAGTGTGTTTTAACACTCAGATTCCTTTTAGTAACCCGTGTCATTAACCCATGACTTGGACACAGTTGCTCTTCAGCTGACCTGCTTTTTGCCACTTGAAACATTAGTTGTGCCTCTGCAGGATGGCACAGAGTTCATGCAAGAAAGCTGTGAAGTGTACGTGGTCATATGTGGCTAAGAAAGATAGGTTCCGGTTCTAACTTGGGTTTTCTGTACCACAATAGTGGTTCACCTACTTTTGTGTGATCATACATGGACTGTCTTCTGACAAATTCTGCTGTTAATCTGTTTTTTGCATCTCTCCAAAAATCTATAAGGCTTTCAATGAGAATCATCTTCATGAACAACTGAAACAAGCCTTTTTACATAAACACAAACATATCGATTCTGGAAGTCTGGGCCGACTTTCTGAGCTGATAACAAGTTTTAAATCGTTTTTGTAAAGTCTTAGTAGAAGGTGTTTGTTAATCCACATCCTCTAAATGTTCTGAACCCTTTCTTTTACCACAGGCCAGCGGTGTAAAGTATGATCATACCACTTCCTGTGTTCAGAACAAAAGTTAATATATTCTGTGCATCACACGCTGTTGTTTACTTACACACTTTGATGTTTGTGTGTCAATTATTTTTTTTTAATCTGTGGCAGTTCTTCAATGTGGTTCCACAACTTTGTTGTAAGACGTGTTACAAAACTTCAGCACCTAACAACGGAGCAAGTGAAAGTGACGACAGCAGTTTCCAAAACAAACATCTCTGAGCAGTCTCGATTATCATCAAGTGGGTTTCTGAACAAGACTGTTAGGTTTTCACGTTTATCAGGAAGCACATGTGGTGCTGTCAGTTCTGTGGCTTTCTATCCCACTGCTAGTCTCTCAAACTTTGGTCAGATGATTGACAAGCTGAATGAGACCTGGGATTAAAAAGAAATCCTCTTATAATCACTCTGAGGGCACAAGGGGCATCAGGAGGGGAAGTCTTTCCTCACATGTCCAGGTCATCCCGCTTTCACACACGGTTTAATGAAGCCAGAGCTGAGTGTGAAGCACGCGTGCGGTTGCTTTAAATTCAAGCCAGAATCAGCTGTTATTGTTTTTAAGAAAAAAACATTTCACCCGTCGTCGAGAGCAGCAGCTTTTTATTACAAGGCACAGCCCTTGTATGCTGTTTAGACAAAATTTGTGAAAGTTCTTCTCAGTTTGGCAATGTGAACTTTTTTATTGTTCAATTTTAAATTTTTTCAATTCAAATTTTTTTCTTTTAATTAAAAAATAACTATACAATAAAATCAAAGAGAATACACAAATCAAAAATCAAAATAAAATAAAGGTAGCTGAAGAAGAATAAAGYGTATAATGTCTGCCCCTTTTATCCCCAGAATATATTCAAACGTAACATAATTTACAAAACAATACTAAATAAAAATAAAAACATAAACTCAAACAACAATTCATATAGCTTCACATTTTACTTTTYCRTATACAGTACCTTCAACAAACTAGCTTTTATCTGACTCTTAAATATATACATAGATCTGACATTTTTAAGATCATCTTCCAGACCATTCCACAATCCTATACCCTGGATTAAACTATACCCTGGAATAAACTATACCCTGGATTAAACTATACACTGGATTAAATGATACCCTGGATTAAACTATACCCTTAATTAAACTATACCCCGAATTAAACTATACCCCGAATTAAACTATACCCTGAATTAAACTATGCCCTGAATTAAACTATACCCTGGATTAAACGATAACCTGGATTAAACGATAACCTGGATTAAACGATACCCTGGATTAAACTATACCCTGGATTAAAAAAAATACCCTGGATTAAACTATACCCTGGATTAAAGTACATCTTTCTCTCAAGCAAGTACAAAAATATGGCTTCACAAACATTTCCATCACCGTAAAATAATAAAAACTGTCTCTCAACAAAATTTGCCTGACTGTTGGAAGGTAATACGTTTCTGTTGTTGACTAGACCATTGAGCAGAAACCTTTTTATTTCTGAAACGTCATATTTTGTGGATATCACAATGTTATTATGCATAGCTTATGTGTATTTAAGGTTTGATTAGTACTTTWCTTTGTCTTTTTTTAAATGTAATTRTACAATCTAGTCAAATCCCTTTCATGTTTGGTGGAATTAAAGTAGAATATGAACTCTGTAGTACATTTTTACTGTAGTGTATGTATTAGGGTTGCAACGTTTACCTGACTTATTCCAGTTCATAGATGAGCACTTGTACAATCTGCCTGGTTTAATAGAGCAAGTTTGTGTGGATAAATGTTTGGTCTTAAATCTAGATTTTTGAACAACAGCAGCATGTTTTATAGTAGTAGACCAACGGCTACACCTTTCCTCCTTGTTGGTTTTTGATCATTGACTCATCTTCTGTTTGTCTCATTTTTAAAAAGTATTGTCAAAATTCAGTCCGTTTTTGTCGTTTGCTGTGTTTTCGCCGTCAGCCTGTCTCTGGGGGGCCCACAGCATCGAAGGTTATTAATGTGTAGATTTATTTATTTAACTGATCTCCTGCTAGATGGGAAGAACCATGGTGGCAGCTGTCGTGGGGCCGAAGGGACAGCAGTGCCCCAATGTTCAGTCCCTCATTACTGCTTTTTAATGAGAAGGAGTGACGGATTACAGCAGGTTTCCCATCTGGCCRGGCGCTGTTTGGCAGTTGGTGGTGCTTCTCTTTTCTAACATGGTCCACTGAGTTTCATCCACAAGCTTGAATAGAGAGACAGAGTATTGTTTTTTAAACTAACTGTGACAAAATGAGGAAAAAGAAACACCTCTGCATATGCTRCAGTGATACTTTCATTTTTATGTGTTCTGGGGAAATCTTTACCACTGCTCTCATTGTCGTGTTTGTCRAGAGCTGGGTACTTCCCAGGACCTGCAGTGTTTTACACATGTTTATTTCAAGATTCACAAATTCCCTTTTAACCTCGCTGCTTCGGTATCCTTTTCTTGTCAGCCATTCTGACAGATAGGAAACAATTAAACCAGTTTAAAATGTAAAAATGCGTGATTGCACACATAATGTATGCTCTCATTTGCSCTGGAATTAGCTTGGTTTAATTGCTGCACTTGTTTAATTATCAAATAGCTCAGGTAGAGCTTTTATACAAGAAAAAGATGCTTTTCTGTGAGGAAAAMGTGAAGTAGGCACCATTCAAAGAAAAGAAGCTGGTGGCAAACTAGACTCTGTTTTAAAGTGTCCGAAGTTGTGGTGTATTTTTCCGCAAAACAAAAAAAGTGATTTCATAACTGACATCAATTTTTCTAAAAGAACGTGGGGGAGAAATGGTAAAATGTTTTGTACCCTGTTGCAGGGTTTTGATTAGAGCAGGGAAAGGGGAATTGTGCTTTTTTTTTTTAAATAAAAGCCTCTTGTGGTTTTCCAAATACCGTCCCCTGTCAGCCAGTGTCATTTCAGCAGTTCTACTTTTAGGATATATCAAAAAAGAAAGGAAGATAGAAAAAGAATTTGCACTTCCAAGTCAAAAACAATCATTCGCTCATATCCTACGCTTTCCTCTACGATTCATGCCATTTAAAAAAGTGGAAAACTTGTCTGAAAGCATTGGTCAGAGWTGAACAGAAAACTTGTTTAGATGCAAACAGATGTTTGTGTTCTAAGTGCTATTTTTGTCYTCCAGCATCACCAAGGAGAGCATTGTAGACGTGGAGGCAGTGGTGAGGAAAGTGGAGCAGAAGATCGAGAGCTGTTCACAGCAGGACGTGGAGCTCCACATTGAAAGGGTTAGCATACTTTGACTAGTGCCACACAAAAGATTACACACTCGCTTTTAGTACACAGCAGCTTCCTTTCACATCCACATAAAAACACTGTTTTTTTTCCTTATTTGTCTGCCAGTACAAATGCATCCAGACTTGTGAGGGTTTGTATAATTTCCTCTCACAGAAAGCCCACAGGTGTTCTGCAACTATGTAAACACTCTCACTGTGATCCACTCAATATTTGATTCAACCTTTTCACTTGTCACTGGGATCAKAAGAGGCCAGTTGACCCCACTCAGTAAAGGGAGTACATCATTCACTTGCTAAAGGCAAAAATGGACAATGTTATTATTATTTTTGCTTGTGTATGTCGCTGTTAAACAAAAGTTGTGTTCTCCCCAGATTTTTGTCATCAGCCAGGCAGAGGCACGTCTTCCCCTGCAGCTGGAGGATGCTGTCAGGCCTGATGGAGAGGGGGAGGAGGTGAGGATGGATGAGGAGGCCTGGGAGTCTCTTTTTTTTTGCCCCTACCTTTTAATTTGATGGACTCTGTAATTCATTATTTTACAATGATTATATGACAAGTTTTTCATATCACAGGACAGAGTTCAGGTGTCTCACTGAAAACTGATCTGCTTTAAAAATTAATAAATGAATTGTCATGTTAATGCATTATTATTGCGTTAACGCAGATGATTCTTAAAGGCGACAAWTTTTTTTACGCATGTTAACAGTTTTTTTTAAATTTCTTTATATGTGACCCATCACATCGAAACAAGGATTAAGTCTAAAAGTGTTATATGGAAAAAAAGGCAGATGTGTTTTGATTAAATGTTTGCAAAAATTGCATTTTGTCAACACATAATGAGTAAATGCCTTATCATATCATTTGAATGAACTGTCAGAAATATAATCATAAAACAAAATTCTGAAGCAATTTTTTGAGCAGTAGCAACAAAAAAACTGATTTTGAGCAAAAACACCTTAAAATTTTGGGATTTTTCCTGTGAGCTAGAAATATTTTTTGTTTTTCTAGCTGGAAAATCCCAATATTCAAATACTATTTGAAGTTTCCTCTTTATAAGGACATCAAAAAATCCTCATTAAAATGATATAAAATTAGGATTCAGACCAAATATTTATGTATTATTGTAACCAACAAGACAAATTAAATCATATCTCTGGATTAGCTTATGATATAATGATCCAGGTATCAAAATGTAGCTTTTAAAGCCAGAAATCTGAAAATGTTTTTAGGTCATTTTGACTAAATTTGACTTAATCCTCAATCAATGAGAGCCTTTGTTGTTGAGCCTTTACGTGGCATCTCGCAGCTGCTCTCATGAACCTGGCTGAGCTGCAGCCGGGGCAGAAACGTGGCAGAAATCACCAGATAGAGTATTTTTTTTTATTTTAAAACTTTTCCCAGTGGCGGGCTGCGAAGAAGTAAAGTTCTCTGTAAGCACTGCAACTCTAAACCGCCTTACCACCAGAGCAGTTTGAGCCTGAAACATCACTTCAGTTTAAAACCAGTGTAAACAAACAGAGGGAGGTTCTGCAGGCGAGGCTGATCAGTGTGTTTGAGGTAAAAAAAGAAAAAACTCAAGACCAGCTTGCTTTGACTTATTTATTTAAAGTTTTTGAAAATGCATTGCCCTTTTTTTTAAATATGAAACTGTACCTAAAAAATGCTCTGAACTTCTTTGAGTCAAAGTTTGTGCAGAATAATGAGGTTAAATCAAAAATTCAAGGACTTTTTTTCTTTTTTTATTCCAAATGAGTATTTTGGGAATGAAAGATAGATACTGAAGTCACAGTTGTCAGCAATAAACAAATAAATGAAACAAAATTAACCAGGAGATAAAAAGAAAAAAAAAACTGTACAGTGTGTCACACAGTGTATTGCAACATACAAACCTACACATTCAGCCATAGAGTGATTGTTTCTAAAGAAAATTATGATTAATCGCAAAAATATTGATTAATCACGATTAAAATTATATATGAAGTTGTGTTTTTTAATGTTGAAATAACTAATTTTAATGCCCTTGTTTGACTCTGCTTACAGTGCAGAACACATTGTTTATGAGATACTCGTTGTTTTGGGATTTCCCTGAATAGGAACAGAAGAATTGAGCACTCGTCATATGAGAGAATCGTGTTATATTTAAAGCTGCTGTTCTTCATAGCGACATTTTAATGGTTGTTAAACTTTGAGGCTGATTATGTGCGGTGTGAATGCTCTTAAGCTACAATTTATTTTAGTGATAATGACTTATTGTTCAGTTTAAGACCAAGTTTTATTTAGAATTCGGTTTTATGAAGCTCTTGGTGGGTAACTGTTTTTGTTAAACAACATGAGCCCCAGAAGCTGCATGAATTTGGTTTTCTTTCTTGAAGTTGAATTGCTAAATTATAAATGAGTCAAATAGCAGGAGTTTTTAGTTTTACTTAGCTGTCCATTAGTGCCTATCTTGTTGAGAGTATTTGGGTGATGCTACAATTCATAGTATTTAGTTATATTTAGAGATGCACCGATATGAAAACTTCAGCCGATATCGATATCCGATATAATTATTGCTGTTATGGCCGATAACCGATATTTACCGATATTACACAAACACACAAATTGTATTATACAAATACACACAAACAGACTTGGGTCTTTCTTTGTTACCATAAATAAACAATCAGACCGATATTCTAAAAAAAATGACAAATAGCGGCTGATACCGATATTAGTGCCGATATTTCGTGCATCCCTAGTTATATTACTTCCATTAGCAAATATACAGTGGTTTGCAAAAGTATTCATACCCCTTGAACTTTTCCATATTTTGTCACATTACGACCACAAACATAAATATATTTCACTAGGGATGTCCCGATACCACTTTTTCACTTCCGATACGATACCGATATTACAACTTTGAGAAATGTCCGATAC
>NW_013952642.1:359152-360623 GCF_001266775.1 Austrofundulus limnaeus | reverse complement strand
GTATCGGTATCGGACATTTCTCAAAGTTGTAATATCGGTATCGTATCGGAAGTGAAAAAGTGGTATCGGGACATTCCAGTGAAATATATTTATGTTTGTGGTTGTAATGTGACAAAATATGGAAAAGTTCAAGGGGTATGAATACTTTTGCAAACCACTGTAGATCTGTAAACCACCTGTGAGTGTTTGTACACCAACATCTGCAGCTGCAGCAGCATCTCAGGTGTTTTCTGTTGGGATTCAGTTCGTCAGTCACACTCGTACCAGCACCTGCCATCCCCAGAGACACAGTCCTCAGCAGCACAGTCTATTTGACTGTCTGCCTATCTAACATTTTGTCCCTCTGCATGGGGCTGCTCCAACCAGGATGTGGCTACATGGGCTATTAGCTCATACTCCTGCGGATCCTCTGAGGAAGCCTGACATCCATGACCCTGGAAGCTGGAGTTCCTCCTGTGATGAAACATTTATGTTTAATTTTTTTTCTTTTTTCTATTAGTTCTCTGTTGTTTCGGACAGCAGATGTTTGCCGTCGCTGCTGCTATGAAACTAGTTTTTTAGTGTGATGATGGGACCCATGTAGTGCTCATCGTGTGGAGTTTCATTTGCAAAAATAACCTGACAGGATTTTTATGAGTTGATGGTCTTTGCCTTTGTTGGCCTCATTGGCAATTTTTATGTAAAATATCCTGAAATGCAGATGTTGTTTTCTACTTTGGGAGGTTTAATGGGGACATATCATTCAAAATCCACCTTTTTTTAGCCATTAAAGGCATTTTGTTGTATAGTTGGAGTCTCTAGGAGTGCAAAAAAATTGAATCGTCTCTCCCAGTGCTACAAAGATATCTTTATATTCTTTTTTTGGTAATAATTTTCAACCTTTTTTATGATGTTTTCTTAACTATTATGTCAAATCATTTGTGACTGAACCATGCCAAATAAGATCTGGACCTACCAACTACAATTTGGTGGTCTTTGTTCTCCTCTGGTTCTGGGTCAGACTCTGGCTCCAACATGAAAGGTTTGATGGACAAATCTTCTCTTGTTGACGTCTTTTAATTAATTTGTAAACAGTTTCTGTGCAGCTATATAGTCTTAAACCCTCTATCAAACTGGAATGGACCACTCGTAGCTGGAGGGAGGCGAGGTGTGAAACATCTCATTTGGATTTAAAGGGCCAATATTATGTGTTTCTCAGGCATATATTTAAATACTGTACCATAATAAAGTATCTGTGTCACCTTTAGCTGTTATTAAAATGCTGTTTTTATGTTTAAGTAGAAAATAAACGTATCTTCTCATCACTTCCTCTTCTAAACGCCTTGAAATTGGCCTCTGTCTCTTTAAGAACCACCTTCGCTTCTGTCTCGCCCATTTCGGCGCGGGGGGGCAAAATACTTTTCCTCAAAGGTATTTTTAATCTGAAAAAAGCTTCACTGAGTGAGAACTAATGTTAGGAGCTCAGCAGACA
>NW_013952642.1:341878-358975 GCF_001266775.1 Austrofundulus limnaeus | reverse complement strand
GAATATAACATTATAACATGATATAAAACTCAAAAAAGTTGATTTTACATGATATTGCCCCTTTAAAGAGACAGCATCAAAACGAGTTGATCTGAAACATCTCAGAAAAAGGGCGGGGCTTGTGGAGTTACAATAAGGAGGAATTCAGTCAAAATATTGCAGGTCTACTTTATAAACACCCCAACTGAATGATTCAGATGTGGAAAAAGAAGCATTTAAAGGCAGGATATGTTTCTGTAAAGAAATCTTTACATATTATGGATCAAAAACAATCTCTCTGTAAAAGAAYAGGAGCAAAGCAGTTTTTTTTTCTTAATTTAATTTCATATATTTGTGACAATCTTCCTGGTTCTGGTTCCCCTCAGGAAGGAAGAGCCACCGTTAACCAGGACACCAGGCTGGACAACAGGGTGATTGATCTCAGGGTAAGTTGCTCAAATCTCAGCCTGTTGAAGCTGTTTAAATATTTATATTTCAACTGAAACTTTCATCTTTTACTTTCCACATATGTGGAATTAGTGAATTCATGCAACTGCATTTCGATGTGGTTTCCAAGAAACCATTTTCTATGAGGACTGTTTTTGTTTTACTTTACACCAAACTAAAAGCATGCTGCCTAATGCAATTAAAAGCCGAGCAAACCTCAGCATGTGAGATGCAAAAGCGTTTGTCTGTGATTTAGGGGGAGCTGTTGCTACGAATCTGTGTGTGGGAGATGTGTGAAATCTATACAAGCAGCAGAAGGCAGAGAACCGCAAAGTTTGTCATTGTTTTGATAAGTGTGGATGGCACGGCTGGCAGGAAGGCACAAACACTACAGCGCAGCGGCGCGCAGCTCAAAACTCTCACAACAACACCTGTTTCAGCAACACATTACACTTTGAGCTCGCAGACGAGGGTCTGTCATCAGTTTCGCACTTAAGAGCACAGTGAAGCTGTAAAGTGGTTCCCACACTGTCAGACAAACACTCCAAGAGGGGACCTATCAACCTCCTCTAAGAATAGTTCGGTTCCTCCAAAACTCCCCTTGTGCCAAACTTAAACATCAGGTGTTTCTCACAAAAACGCAGCGGAAAAGTTGATTTAGTTTGTGAAAGACAACTGGACTTTTACTCTGAGTAGGAAGTCACACTGTACAAATCCTCTAAACATGCTGCAGGTGTTCTCTCATTGTTACAGACCTGTTGAAATAATGTAACTCTGTCCAAACCTAAGCATGCTTTATGTCCATTCGATTAAAGTATCTATATCAGGGCTGTTCAACTAAATTGCGTGGGGGGCCACAGTTACTGCAGGCCAACAGCACAGTGGCCGAACATCCAGCAATTAAATCCTTCTGTCAATAAATCAAGTATTTCAAAGATCTGTTACCTTTGAAATAGTTTATTTTACTGCATTTAGTCATGAATACATCATACAGAACCCTATGTAATGAAAGTAGTGATAATAAATCAATATAAAAATAAAAACACAATAAAAAATAACACATTATTCCTCTTGAACAAAAAAAAAATACTTTGACATCTCTGACTTGCCAAATTTTTAAACCAATTTTATTTCACTTTCATGTGCTTCAATTGCTTGTAGTTTTAACTGTCTTGGATGTTCATAGAAATGGTTTTCACCAGCTTCTGGCCACGATTTTGACGTTTCTGTAGATACCAAACATGTCTATAATTAACTAAAAGAACTTCAAGTAATTAAAGTAGAAAATCGGGGGTTTGGGCTTAAGAGATGAATGAACCAATTGGCGGGCCAAACTTTTGTCACTCGTGGGCCGAATGTGGCCCGCGGGCCACCAGTTGAATAGCCCTGATCTTAGGCCATTTTAAGTTTTGGTAATGTTGCAAAATCTTTAGTAAGTTCAATAAAATTACTTTGGATTTAGAGAAGCTGAACAGGCAAAGCAGTAACCTAAATTAAAACCCCAAAAGTTTAACCACATAATTTTTAAACAGGTCACAGTTACATGTATATATTTTTAGGGTATTTTAGCTGTTAAATTTGACCTATTTTAGCTATTTTGACTAAGTCTTTTATACAGGTGTACCTGCACACAATGTATAACATATGTACGAAAAGGAAACGGTTTTAGACCTTTTCCCCATTATTTATTTAGCATAAACACTTTAGATTAAAATTTAGCTTTAAAATGTTAAAGTGAATATATTAAGTATGTTTCAAATTTGTGCATAGATTTTTTTTCTAATTGGTTTCTATCCACCGTTGTAAATTTTAAGAAAGTTTTAAAACAAGCTAACACTTTTTAGGAAAGCTTCTCTTTGTTTCAAGATAAATTGTCCAAAAGTAAAAGCTCTCGAGTCGATGTTTTCAGGTTAATTAAATTAATCCATGGATAAAATATTAGTTGAGTGGAGAAGTGACTCCATAATGAGGCTTCAACAGAAATTAACCTTTTTTATTTTTGGGCTTTGAAACTCGGCTGTGGTGATAAAATACCGCAGCCGGGTTTCAAACCAGCACAGTTTGCCTCTCGGAGGTAAGTCACGTTCAGGTGCAGGCTCTAAAGAACCGCAACATCAGAGGGACCCACCAGTTTCAGGATACTAGCTGCTACCTACCTCAACCATCATACCTCTCCACTGCAGACGTGTTGTAAACAGGAAAATGCTTTCAAAGATTTGACCGTAACCTCGCTCAGACTGGCTTAAAGTCTGTTTTCCTAGATTTAACGAGGGGCTCTGCCCAACGTGTGACAAAATGAATCATCGCTGTTCTGCTTTACTGATCTGCAAAGATTCTCATGTAGGTTTTTGTAAGCAGGGAAGTTTCATATTTGCCCACTGCTACTTTTTACTTATTGTTCCGATTTTAGCTTCAGATTTCTTTAAGACAACCCTGAAGCATTGTCTGCAGAGAAAGAGGCTTTCTAGTTTTCAAGCACTATCACTTTCCCTTTTTTTTCCCCCTCAACATTTTGTTATTTGAAGCCTGCTTGGATTTAGACATGCACTGTAAAGACTCGACAAGGAGACTGATGTCTGTCTTCATGATATGTAATAACCAAAGCTGAAAGCCAGTAAACTGCCCTGCTTCTGAGATGACTCTCAGGGGAGTGTACTTTTACCTTTTTTGTCTGCTCTGTCACTCAGCCGTTACAATTGTGGGGTTTCTCCAGGTTGCAGTTTAACAGTAATCTCCCGGTTCACGTGGAGAAGTTCACTCCCCTCCACGCTTTCAGCTTTTACATTGATAATGATGGGTTTTAAGTTCCCGAGGCTCTTGCTGGGCTTGAATACAGGTCTCGCCTTTGCCAGCAAATTAATGTTTCAACCTTCGTGCAAACAGAAGGTGCAAGTGGAGGGAAAAAAAAAAAAACTGGCAGTCTTGTTTTTGCACATCTGTTATGATTGTGTAATGAATCCAATGAATCACTCCAAGTGTGGTAATGGCCCCTCTGCTTGTGGCTCAGTATTTTAATTGTGTGTGTGTGTTTCTTCCCAAAGACGACCACCAGCCAGGCTGTCTTTYGCCTGCAGTCTGGCGTGTGCCAGCTTTTCAGAGACACCCTCACCAAGAAGGGTTTTGTGGAGATTCAGACCCCTAAAATAATATCAGGTAAAAAAAAAACCTCTCTTTGTCATATTTTTCTTTTATCTCCTGTGTGAAAATGGAAATTAACGTGCATAAATAATACAGTTTTAAATATATTTCAGTACAGGCACTTGTTTCCATTCTTCCACCCACAGTTGTCCTGTGAGTCACAGTGTGACAGTTGAGGAGCTGACTTCCTCTACAGAYGTTTCTACACTACGTATTCAAACCACGAATCAAACCTGAAAGTATTACAAACAGTTTGAGTCTTAAAAACCTAAACAGCCGTGCACACGCAGTATTATAGTCGGTGTGCTATTTTGGAGAACTTCAAATCTATAAGGATTTTAWTCCAAACCAACTGGGAATTGGAACGCATCAGCGTCTCAGCTACCAATTTTTCACACAGTTCAGATTTGACAGAGAGGGCTTTTCTTTGAAATTATTCCTAAAAGAAGTCGTCTTGCTTTGCCGTAGGAGGGAATAACAAAAGTCTTCTCGACTCTGTTCACTAGAGAAATTTGAGCTTTTAAATGAATTGCATATTTGATCCTATTTTCTCAGGAAACCGTACTTTCTAGTAAAACAAAAGTTCAGCTTCATACAGAATGAATTGTTTAAAGCTCAAACTGGATATTACTCAAAATGAACAAATATAAATGACTGAATTGTTTTTACATGTTCTTTTTTTTGTGACAAACTCCCACGGTGCGCAGAATAAAAACCCAGTAGTATTTGAGTCTGTGGCTTTTCACACGCCTTTCAAATTTGAAAGGATCTCGCTTCCTCTTTTCTCGCGGAGCCAATGGTTTTGACTTTCTTCGATTCAAAAGTGGCGCTCTTTTCTGTTGGCGGCACCTGTGAATCAACACAGTGTGCTTTTTTTTTCATCGTTTTCTTTTTTTTTTTTTTTTGTGCAAAACCGCATCTTCCTGCATGCCTACGCCCATCACACATGCAGGGTACACAGTTTGTGCGGTGTGAGAACCCCCCACCCTGCTTTCTGTCGACACCAGGATGTCAGATCGTGCCTTATGACGTCTGTGTCAAAGCGAGAGCTGCAGATGTGCCACGCGTGGCTGGTCTGCGTTATATAACTCTGAAATATGTTTGTTTTGAAAGGCACGCCACGTGATGAATGTTTTTATAATATGACATTCACAAGGGTGCGTTAGACATATACTTATTAAAAGTTAGTGTAAAATGGCTTATCTGATCTTAAAAAGGTATTTTTTATCAGGTGTCAGAGTGTTAAGTGTCCATCACTCTCCTGGCCTTTGCAGTTTAGTGTCCTTGAGGCAGCAAAAAGCATCTCCCAACATTTCTAAAACCAAATGTTTGTCCTTTTCTAGCTGCCAGTGAAGGTGGTGCAAACGTTTTCACCGTGTCCTACTTCAAAACCAGCGCCTACCTGGCCCAGTCCCCTCAGCTCTACAAGCAGATGTGCATCTGTGCTGACTTTGACAAGGTCTTCTGCGTGGGTCCAGGTAAAAAAAAAAAAAAAAGAATAAATTAAAAATAAATAAATAACTGCCTCCCATCTGACACCTCAAAGTACTTACAGGCAAAACAGCAAGATGAGCGGCTAGAGTGTAATGAAAAAGGTAGACCCTATTAACTGAGATGACACGTTTAAAATTGCTCCAAACGTGTTTAAGATTGTTAAATTCTCCCAGACGTCCCCCTGGTGCTTTTTTTTTTTTTTTTTTTACTGTGGCTGAGTCTGTTAGTGACACAGTGGGACTTTAAAAAGGCTTTATGTATAGAATTAAAAGAGTCTGCAGGTCTTTCAGGTGAGCAAACACTGCCACCCTCTGATTAGTTTTGCAAACAATTTCATCATTTCATTGTTTTATGCTGATCATTTGTCCTTTTCACAAATGTCTTTAAAAAAAGGTTTTTGATTTATATTTAGTGTTGAATTCTCCAAGATGAAATAAAACTTGTGGGAGAAGGATATTGAGTATTCCACTGGCTGCACGGGCTGCAGTGTTTTATCTGTTTCTGTCTACCTACACCAGAGGAATCAAAGGGCTTAGGGTCATTTCTGACTTTCAGGCATCATTGTTCTCACCGCTGTTGCCCCAGTTACACTTAATCAGAACTGGGATCAACTCTCTTTTTTTTTATTCTTTTTTTTCCAAAATCCCTGTGGTCAAAGGCACAACTTTGTTCAAATTTAGCCTCCAACATCCATGCAACCATGGTGGGCTGTTTGAAAGGAGCAAAAAAAAGGTCCACCTGGAAACAAATAGTTGTAAACAAATAGCTTGTTGTTTGCTCAGAACAGGAAATGTCACCATGTGTAGTGTTACACTGTTTTTTTTATATCACACAAAAGGTCGTCACAAGTTTCCAGGTGGCTACTTTGTTCATGCATACAAAAGCAGAAGCTTTTTTTATTTTTTTAGTTTTCCAACCTCTCTGTTGCTCCACGTTTGCTTTATTTTGACACTGATGTGAAATCGTGAACAGTTTTCAGGGCCGAGGACTCCAACACCCACCGTCACCTGACGGAGTTTGTGGGTCTGGATATCGAGATGGCCTTCAACTACCATTACCACGAAGTGATCGACTCCATCACCGACACCATGGTGCAGATATTCAAGGGCTTGAGAGACAAGTAAGACATGAAGGGGATTCAAACTCAGATAAATTTAGTTTAATTTTTCAGAAACGGTGACAGACAGGTGTGCATCCCGAGCTGAACGGAGAACTGAAATCTGATTATCGTAAAAAGCCCACGTTCAAAAAAGTTCATTTCAGTTCACTTTTATACAGACTATTGTGTATCTCTTTTTATCATTGTGTAAATGAAAAAAATTTAAAAAACAGTGACGTCTTCTTTCAAAACCTTCAGAATATAAAAGGAAACAACTTTAAGATTGTTCTGCAGTAGACAAATGTGTTGCAGAGTTTGAAAGCAAATACATATTTAAACACATACAGTATATAACAAAACACAGCTTTTCAAGGTATAAGCTGGAACATACAAATTTTTATATGAAACCTCTAAAGATTAAAAAAATGTCCCATCAACTAACAGATTACCCAGTGGAACATGATAATGGAAGATTTTCTTTCTTTTGCTTGGTATTACAAGTCATCTGAAACTGCATGTTTCAAATGAAACATTACTTCAATAAATATGTGCTGATTTGCATAAAAGTCCAATAGACAGAATGTTGTGAAATAAATTCCTGTATATTAGACGTTCACCGTCTAAAGGATTATTTTGCAAAACAGCCTAAAATTACAAAAACATGATTTTGCTTGAGTATAAGTAGTGTTCTCTGTGATTTGTTCCAACTCTGTTAACTGAAGCAGCATGAAAACAAAAGGCTTAGATGTGTCTTTATTGCCTCCTAGTGGTGAAAAACGGCGCAGCAAGTATTAAATGAAACAGGTTCTGAAAGCTTTTTAACTTTAAATATCTCTGCAGAGCAGTGAGGAAAAAGTACTTAAACACTTAGAAGTTTTACTTTATGTATAAATACAATTACCACAAATGAAACCATATATTTTGAGGAAGTATAAGGATCATTTAGTTGAAACTGATTATGAAGTTGATGCTGTACAAGTACAAAGTGTTTGTTTGTTTCAGCTTGTGATCACTGTTCCTCTTTTTCAGGGCGCGTTGACTGTTTTGTTCTTATGATTTTCCAGACAGTTTCCTTTGACGTATGAAACTAATTTGAAGGTCTTGATGACTAATGTTCCAGCTCTGCAGGCACATAGGATTTTCTTGATTATTAGAAATGTGATTAAAGAAATATCTACATGGTGCTACTTCTGCATTCACTGAAAGAATGTGGCATATTGTTGTTTTGCTTTTTTTACACAACTAGCATTGGCTTTTTTATTTATTTAAAACACCGTATAGATTCATAACTAAACATGGACTGTGGTTTTAGTTGTAAACTGTCACATTTATTATTTTTTAATTAAAAAATTTTTTTTAGATTTTGCTTCCAAGGCATCAAACTTTCTAATAGGGCTGCACAATACATCGCAAATATATCATCATTGCAATATCAGTGTGCCCAATATTCATATGGCAAAGGATGGTTTGGATTGCAGTAATTGTTGACTAATGTACTTAAAGAGTTGTATTTTTCATGCTAATGCAATATTTAGCCAGTAGGACAGAATCTCACACCAGACACAAGTGACTTTGCCAAAAATGCTAAAGTTCACATAGAGTAGGAAGTACAGATTAGAAAGGGAGAAAAGGAAAAAAGACATATATCACACCTGATATCATCTTCACAATATTTACACATATTATTGCCATCGCAAGATTTTCTAATATGGTGCAGCATTATTTTCTAATCCATTAAAATGTTCTTGATCAATAGTCCTCCGGGCTTTCTCAAGGCCTTACAAAGTTATTTCTTTGAACTTTGGCTGCGTTTTCTCATATTTTCAGTCCCATCTTTGTTCCCGATCATGACAGCATATTCTGTGGTGTGTGACCACATACCAGGACTGAGAAACTTACAATATCTGAAAGCTGTTTTTTCCTGAGGAAATGAGGAAAAACATKTGTAGCAAAGACCTGACACAGGACCTGAGAAACGTGTCATCCAACACTTGATCATTAGCTGTCAAGTTTTCAGCTAAAAATCCTATTTTATGCCAAACTGTTACTTTTAGGACGTCTTTGTGACAGGTTACTGGTAACAAAATGCAGAAAGATCCCATTTAAACTGGGATCTATGATCAGTTCTTTGTGTTTCGGTGCAGCTTAGTCTTGTTCTTCTCTTCAGTTTGAGTCTTTTTATGCCTGAATGGTTCATAAAGTCTGGTTCAAGGAAGCAAAAAGGAAAAGAATGAGGGGAGACGTTTGCAAAGTTGTGTAATTTAGTAAATTTCCAGGTGTCATTTGTTTCCAGTGAGGCCATATCGTCATTAGAAGGTTAGAGTTTAAGTCTGGATCATTTGAGCGAAGTGTGCGTGACCAGTTCTTGAAGTGATGGAAAATAATCTGCRTGTGTTTCTGATTCAGCTTCCAGACAGAGATTCAGACGGTCAACAAGCAGTTCCCGAGCGAGCCGTTCAAGTTCCTGGAGCCCACCCTTCGGCTGGAGTTCACCGAGGCCGTGGCCATGCTGCGCGAGGCCGGGGTCGAGATGGGTGACGAAGATGACCTCAGGTCAGCTTACATCACACGGCCTTTCTCCTGCCGGGGCCACATGTCTTGTCAGATGATTGGATTTAATAAAAGCAGAAGTCAAATTTAACAGGAGTTCTAACTAAGGTCGGGACATTTTACACGAGTGACTCAGCAGTTAAAACCCATGCAGTCTTATTTAAGTATTCACAGGAAAAACATGGTAGATAAAGAATTTATATTGAATATTACTGTTTAAGTCCATCTCGTTTTTGTTGTTCTGCAGTACACCCAATGAAAAGCTGCTGGGTCGTCTTGTCAAGGAAAAGGTTTGTTCAGATTCATTGAATATCAACCAGTAAACATTTATTTAAAAAAAGGAACATTGTTTAAAGGGCATCAGTAAGTGTGTGTTTAAAGTTAAACTACATGAGGATAGTTCAAACTCAGCACCATTTAAGCCACAGAGGATTCTTCACAAAGTATTTCTGGAGGTTGAAATAAAAAAAATTAAAAAAATCACATTCTTGCCTTTATTTTAACAGCCACACAGAAACATCATCAGAATAATTGTTGTCATGTTGATCAAAAACACTGATTTAATCAAAAATACACGACAGACATTGTTGTGTTGTAGAGCGGGACGTGGGGCAAGTTATTATCAGATTCTTCACACCCACTGGTACAAACTGTTCCTGTGTCTTCATTTTTCCCACGAACGCAGGTGTTTATTGTTCATACCGATGTCTTGTTCCTTGTTTTTCTTCAGTATGATACTGATTTCTACGTRCTGGATAAGTACCCACTGGCTGTCAGACCCTTTTACACGATGCCTGATCCCAACAACCCTGTAAGTGTCTCACATATTCACAAACACCCACTTTTATCAGCTGAATAGCACAAATACCTCATAAAGAATTTAATATTACACTTTTTTTTTTCCCAAACTATGTTTTCTAACTGACCTTCTCAGCTTGTGCTGTGAATGCACTGTTTGTTGTGGCTGAGCCAAAGTTATGTAGACACATATTTTATTAATCCCCGTCTGGGATAGGGTTTTGTTGCAACAACAGACAAAAAATAAATATAAAAATAAAAATAAAAAAAAATTGAAAATATGATAATCAAGATTGAAAAACATTTAATGACAACTGTTTAAATTTACAAACAGTGACTTAAAGTGGAAAATTAAATGCTCAAATATGATTTAAAATGTTCATAAAACAAAGACAATATTAATAACTAACATATTATTTTGTGCAGTGTAATGGTTTTTGTTTTATGTTAGGATAGCCTGATCTTAAAGGTTTTTATTTATTTTATTTTATTTTTTCTTCACAGAAATACTCCAATTCTTATGACATGTTCATGAGGGGAGAGGAGATTCTGTCTGGAGCTCAGAGAGTCCACGATCCTGAGCTGCTGACTGAAAGGGCTCTGCATCACCAGATTGGTAAACAAAACAAACTAAAAGTTTTCCTTTGGGTTCTGGAAAAGGTTCATTCAGAATGAGCTGACTCCCTCTAGAGGCAAAAAGCTGCAACTACAACAACTGATTGTCTCATGCTATTCTAGATCTGGAGAAGATTAAGTCGTACATCGACTCCTTCCGATATGGAGCCCCCCCACATGGAGGTGGAGGCATTGGTGAGAAATAAACCACTTTGATTTGATGAAACCTTATAATGACGTCAGCTGGCTGTAAAGAATATCCATCATCTTTCACAGGCCTTGAGAGAGTCTGCATGCTGTACCTCGGCCTCCACAACGTGCGTCAGACCTCCATGTTCCCACGCGACCCCAAACGCCTCACACCTTGAACTCAACACTGTGGGGATGAACACAGCCCCCCCCGCCGGACTAACACAGACACACGCCGTTGATGCTACTAATCCACAGTCCAGAAAGGGAACAAGTGTAGAAGATCGTGACACTTTTCTGCCTCTAACACGCCACAAAAAGCTAATTATTAAGAAGAATGAAGTTATCAGTGTGGGGGGAGGCGGGGGACTTTATTGATTTGTGTTCATAGTTTTCTAACAACTATTAAAAACAAGATGCAATAAACATAAAGGAAGTGGTCACTTATTTACTTATTGGACTGCACAGACTTAATGCATTTTCTAATCAAAGAGAAAAAACCCTTTAACACAGATCTTATTTTCCAGCTTAGACCTTGGAGGAATGATTGTGTCCAGCTGTAGATCTTGTAAGTGATGAATAGGAATTAAACAAAGATAATTTAAAAAAATAAGCTGTTTTGTCTTTATGTACTGGAAAGAATCACTAATTAATATATTAATAGGTTTGATAAATACAGTCAGATTTCTATTTTCTAACTAATAAACAACATTGTAACTAAAACCAAATATCCACATTCTTGTTTCAAACAGCAACTATGTACAGCAAGTTAGGATATTTTACACAGTGACAAAGTACTCTGATTTATAAATGTAACTTTACAGACAGAAAAATACATGGAAATTGAATTTCTCTGCATGACAAAAATATTCTCTAAGTGTTTTGTTTATTCTGTTGCTGCTCCGCTGATTTGAAGGATGAAGAGGAAGATGTTAACGATGTCAACATAGAGGGAAAGGGCTCCATAGATGTACTCCTCTGGGCTGATGGCCAACTCCCGATTCCCGATGAGGAGCTGAGTGTTGTACACTAAAAACTAAAGGAAGACAGAGACGTTCTCAGATAAAACAAACAAAAACATAACAGACCAGGGTTTTTCAGTCTCGGGTGTGAATCTAAACATAAGGGCCAAAAGTTTATTTATACCAGTATATTTGTCTATATATATATATATATATACAGTATATACAACTTGGGTTGTTACCAACATCTGGTGAAAATTTCATGTCATTAGCACCTCTAGTAATACATTTACTGAGAAAAATGATGACATGTTCAATATTTATTTTACCCGCTGTGTATATATATATATTCAACCATGGTTGGTAAATCTTTAAAGAAATTCTCTTTGTTTTTTCATTCCCAAYTTCTAATTCTGAGCTCCAAACATAGCAGGTTTTTGTTTCTTTGGTCCAAAGATGAATCATCCTAATACTGCGGCTCATCCAGATCTGTGACATTTAATATTGATTTTTCATGTCAGAGACAGTCTCAGTGGACATTTTTAACATTTACATTTCAATGAGTGAAACTTTGACACAGTATTTCGCTCTCTGAGGAACTTGCAGCACAACATTACTTTGAATTGAAGCCTGTGTCCTAAAAGGGTTTTATTGTGTTGGTAAATTTTCTAGTTTTTTTTTTTAAGAATTCTGCTGTCTTTCTGCATAGATGATCCTCAGCCAGAAYAGAATTTAAAAATCTTCTAACATACAAAGCTCTTAACAACCAAGCTCCATCATATATTAAACATCTTATTGTTCCATACTTTCCTAACAGAGCACTTCGCTCTCAGACTGCAGGTTTACTTGTGGTTCCTGGAGTTTCTGAAAGTAGAATGGGAGGCAGAGCTTTCAGTTATCAAGCTCCTCTCTTGTGGAACCAACTTCCASTTTCTGTCCRTGARGCTGACACTCTGTCTACTTTTAAGATTAGACTGAAGACTTTCCTTTTTSATAAATCCTRTAGTTAGACTTAGGTTTCCTGAGTTATTCCTTAGTTATYATAGTTAATTAGTTCTGCTGCWATAGACTTAGACTGCTGGAGGTCAAACTGAGCACATTTCCTCAGTCTGTGAGGATCAATCGTGTGCAATTAATCGTCAGAAAAACAACTGATTATTTTTTGGCACTTGAGGATTAATACAAATWATGCCACCAGTCAGGTACGCTCGGTGCTCTCTCTGCTTCAAATATGACGAACATTAAAAAAAAAGTTCTGTAATTTATTTATCTATCAAAACAATTTAAAATTTGGTGTTTAGCCTGAAGTCTGTAATTTTCACACAATTTGGAACAGATTTTTACGAAGAGCAAATATTTCCCACTAACTTGGTCATGTGACCAGGACATAAGAGTGTCCAGGGACTCCAGAGGATTAATTGTCAAATTAATCGTTATCGGCTAAATACCCCCAATTAATCATGGTTAGTTTATTTTTTTGCCAATTTTTTCCATCTCTAATATGCACACAAACTCAAGGGTTAACCATCGCTGTTTCCTGTTTTCCCCAGGCCTTTCACTTTTTAGTTCAAACTTTTTATGACTCGTGGAGCTGAGACACATGAAGAGTCAAGTTCAGGTAGAAAACTGGACTGAAAATGAGTGGGGGGGGGGGGGGGCAAACCTTTGAAAAAATCTTAAGAATGCCTGATGAAATATTTCCAAATTCAAGAAAGCCTATCTCTTTTGAAGCAAAACATAAAGAAATGGAGTTATCTCAAGACTTAGAGATMAGCCCAGTTTATATGTCATACGTTACAGTGCTGCACGATTATATGACTTCCTGGACTGACCTAATATGAAAAGAAGCCCACAAATTTAAGGCTTTAGAAATAGCAAGTTGCCAACATGTYATTTAGATCCTGCAATATAGACTTTTATCTCTTTTGTTACTCAACAAAACCCTTGTAACAGCAAACTAAAACGCCCTCCTTGAAGTCATGTCAGACTCACCAGAGTGTAAACGATGGCTCCTATTGCAGCGTAGAGCATGTGAAGCCAGGGGACCTGTTGAGTGACACAAGAAAGGCCTCTGAATGGGAAACTGGTCGCACAGATAGACCCTTCAGAGCTGCCGCTTGCGCCGAGCAGCGCGAACAGAGAGAGCAGATCAAAGGATTTGACCAAAGAGTCCTCACATATTGGAAGGAGAGCACGACGGCCGTCACGATCCCAATGATCATGAGCAAAACAGCCGCGATGCAGAGAAACCCACCGCAGGAGGTGAAGTCCACCTGTGATGAGAAACAAGTCGTTAGGAGGATGAAAGGGAAGCTAATGTGCTTCGAGCCACACGGAGGCGCAGTGAGAATAATTTGAAAGAGGATCCAGAGTTTCTAATTTAAATTAAAAAAAAGCAGTGTGCTGGATGTGTCGCGTATACTGAACGTTATCTTGAGTTGCATCAGACAGAAAAGTTGGATTCACATCTTATCCCAAAATGCTCTAAATATTTAAAGGATGTCAGTGCCCCCATTGTAATGTGAGACAAAGGAGTTCTTTTACAGGGACAACAAAGACATCCTCTGACAAGCTACAGGCTGGGCCGCGACAGTTTACATGTGCCGTACCTTGGTTTGGAAGCAGAAGACTGTCACTGCGACGCACACTGTGGCTGTTATTCCCATGGCAAGAAACACAGCTTTTGTTTCATAATAACTGGGAAGGAGACACGTGTAAGGAAAACAGAAGAAAGGCCCACGGACAGTGACATGTCAGAGTGATGACCTCCTAAACAAACCTTGAAATTGTTCCAGCCATGTAAGAGAAAGCAACAGTCTGTAAGAAACAACAATGAAAATGTGTTAGTGACACTTTTTTTTTAGTATGACACCTTTCGGTTACACCAAAAAAAGAAGAAACAATCAAAAAGAAGAATAAAAGCAATGCAAATCTGTCTTTTTAGGAAACCTCCTACCATTTCCAACACTTCCACTTCATGTCTTCACAACAATGCTTCAGGGGGAGGGGTGCTCCGTGGGATGGGAGCTCAGCTGCAGACTGAACTCCAGCGAGGAGCTTTGAGTAAATAGGCGGAGCTTAGTAGGCCTCTGCAGCCCTTGATGGCATACTGAGGAGGCCCACTAATTAAGCACTCCTTGGGTTTAGCTGTGTTGAACCAGAGCAGCTCCTAAAACATGCAGGACACCAGCCCTTGAGGACTGACTTTGGACACTGCTGGTTTTAGGCCTCCACATACTCCAACATGAATCTGAACAGTCGATGTGCAGTCCTGTTCAGCGTTTGTTTTCGCACACACCTTTCAYAGTTCCTGAGACACATCGTGCCAAGTTCCTGGGAAACCCCTCCCGCTGTGGTACCGCGTCACTGCACGAAGTTCCTCCCCGCTGGCGTCTACAGAAAACTCTGATCTAAAGTTGTTTTTTTTTCACAAATCAGTCCCGGTTGATGCTCCTCCATATAAAACATATTTTTTTCATTTCCACTCATGAGTTTTTGGAYGTTTGATGGTCTTATTAAGTGTTTCTGGTTTCAACGGTCGCATTCAGGAAGACAAAATGCAATGTCTGAACACTTTAAGCACAAACAAACACGCTCACGAACTTCAGACCAATCACATGTAAACTTTTTAGCAGGAGGGGGTGCGACTACAAGATTCAAGGATTTCTCAAATGTGCATGAATGAGTCAAAGCAACATATGTGATGAGGGGATGACATCACATGACATAAAGCTCAGAAAATGGGATTTTGCCAAATACCCCTCCCCTTTTAAAATGATGTAAAAAATAGTGTTAAACATTTTTTTTAATATAAGCTTTCAGCTGTAAATTAAGGCAGTCCTTATTGTTTAATTCTTTATAGATCAAGATGACAAGTTTAAATTGAATCCTGAATTTTACAGAAAGCCAGTGTGGGAAAACAAACGAAAGGTTAAAAACAAGATCCTGATAAGAAGTCCTGTGGCTCAGTTTTGTGCTTAAGGGGGTCTTGGTTTAAACAGAAATAGAAGGAGTTGCAGACGTGACGTCACAAAAAAAGCATGAATGACAGTTTCTAGCCATCAAAGCTTGGCTGTAGTAACAGACTTAATTTCTTTGTTAGATTTGAGCTGTTGCAGATTCATACTCTAAGACAATACTTACAAATATTCCCAGCAACACCAGATTCAACGGAAAACGCCTCCTATCCACAAAAACACGAAGGGATAATTTGTCAAATATGTTAAAAACAAAAACATTTATGGTTATGACCTCATAGCTTATATGTCTTGCTCACCTTGGTTCTTTGCAGCAGATGAGAATGCAGTAAACCAAAAGAAACACCACACTGTGAAAAGATACGGCACTGTGAATGTCATTGTGCACTAACAGCAGTACAATTAAAGTTATTAACTTCTAAAAGTGTATTTGTTCATGGAAAGTAACTCACTACGATGTCCAGTARATGACAGGGTAGCTGATGACAAACATCTTCACTGAATCACTGTGAAACCACAAATATGATTCTTATTGGAAAGCATGTGGCTTCAGGAAGAAGAGCTGCTTATTAAGATGAATGGGGAGACTTACACAAATGTGAAGACAGAAATGACTGAAAAGGTGACGGCAAGCTGAATTGTTAAAATGAAGTAAACCTGGACACAAAAATATTAGTTAGATCAACTGATTGTTCCCACTAATCATTCATTATTGTGTTTGAATGCAGCGGTGAGGAAGAAAATCTTACTTTTCTGATGAAGGCGTGCCGAATGGATGTGCTGTCCCACTGGCTGCTGATCAAATCCTCCATGTCTCCTGCAGAAAAGCAGCAGAGTTTAGAAAAACCAGAAAAGGAGGGTGGTAAAAATTATTCYCAACGTCCTCAGAACCTGGGTTGGATGCATGCAGTCCTGCTGACAGAGTGGGGATGGCGATCCCAGCTGGAGAGAAACCAGGGCCTGGATACATGCTGGACTGTGGGTAGGCGCCCCCATGGCCCCAGTAACCAGGCTGGCTGGGGAACATGCCAGGACTGGGACTGTAAGATGGGGGCGAGGGAAGAGGAGCGCCATATGGTGGCTGGCCAGGAGACTGATCAAACTTAGGGTGATGCAGTGCCTCCTCGTAGGATGGAGGGGTGTCGCTTTTAGATGTCATTTATCTGAAGCACCTTTAGGAAAAGAATATACATTGCATAAAAACTACAATGTTTAGTATACCTATGCGTATTTACAATAAAACATGTTTTACTCATCTATTTAGCTGTCAAATTAAAGAAATAATCATACGTGTCATAACACAACCACAATGTTGAAACAAAACTAATCTTTCATTTTATAATTTAAATCTAGATCTCTTGATCTAACATAATTTCATGAGAAAAAAAGTCTAAAAATACTGACTCAAATGTATTTATTTTTTAAAAGTCTAATCAGAGTTTTACAAGTAGAACTTAAAAAATATAAGTTATTTACCTTTCAGCAGTTGTCTGTGATGGAAACACTGAGCACTTCAGCTCTCTCTGCTCAGAGGTCTGAYTCGCACCACGAGAACAAACGTCATCTTTGTAACTGGATATGTTCACTGAAACTCACACTGCTGGTTCCCAGAGAGCACGTAGACTGGTTGTCCAGGCTCCTTTTCAAGAAAGGGAAAGATGTTTAAATTGTGTGCTTTTATAAGACAGTAGATTTCATGTTTATTTGTTTATTTTGTTTTCATGAAGCAAAAATGCTGTAGCTATTAAAAACTTGAGAACCTTCCAACCTCAAAATACCTAAAATTTATATACAGATATAGACAGCTCTGGAAAAAAAAAATAAGAGACAACTTTAAAATGATCATTTT
>NW_013952642.1:337528-341443 GCF_001266775.1 Austrofundulus limnaeus | reverse complement strand
TATATATATACAATGTTGAAATTTATATGCTTTCAAATGTGTCATTTCAACAGGAATTTACTGTTTACTTAACAAGCATACTATTTTAACCCACTTTGTATTTCTCAGAGAACTTGTCAAACTTGTTCTTTTTACTAATATTAGGTTTTTTTTTTTACAATACTGTATTTAATTGGTGGAAAGCAATTAGTGCTGTCATCATTACTGTGCTACATTTCCGATTCTCCGAGGTGTCCTCAAACGCCACCGCGATCCAATCTAAACGCTCAGCTCTCATTGGCGGACGTGTGAATCGTCATCACGTTGGCTCACGCTGGCCATGGCGTTTCCTGACTGGATKTTATCATTGGTGGCCACTGCATCTTTTTTCTGCTTCTTAGCCTTGTGTATTAGATACAGACGGACCGCACAAGTGTTCTGGAGCAAATTGTGGAGGAAGATAATGGCCCGGACGGAGAAACCGTTGTTCCGAATCGCGTGAGTGCACAAATAAGCCTCTAATTTTACGTTTACATCGATTCTGTAGCATATTTAGCTAATAGTGTTCATATTAGTCTATCCTGGTGGTTCTAATATTTTTGAAATTCTGCTGCAAGGCCTTTTCTTAAACGGATAATAGTTACAAAATTGATTTGCTTATTAGTACAAATTTGTTTACATGTAGTTTAATTTGCAATCTGTATGTGCAGATAGTCTACTTCTCATCAAAACATGCTAACTGTGCAGCATGTTGCTGTTGTCTTTCATTCATCTTACTGAGGATTAATAATTAAGCCTTGTGTTTTGTTTCCCCTTTTAGATACACCCTTTACACACGAACCAGGCTGGGATATATGTACTACAAGAGACAGATGAGAAAAGCCAGAGAAACTCATCCAGCTGGACACACCACTTGTTATCCCATGGAGTTCAATGGTATGCAACATCTAGGTTTAAATATTAGAATTTAGCAGATAGATKAAAAAAACCGTGTGCACTCCTTTTATCTTTTTTTTTTTTTTTTGCCCACAGGTATTAAGATAATCCCCATCTCTGTGCTGTCTGACAACTACAGCTATCTTATAATTGACACATCTTCTAGTGTTGCGGTGGTTGTAGACCCTGCTGACCCTCAAAAAGTTCAGGTGAGTCCCTTTGTTGACCGCATCTCATGCAAGTTTGTCAAAGATATATATTTTAGAGTCTAAAGCTGTTTCCCCACAATCATTCAAAGCTGTCTGCCATCACACGTTGGCACTATTAAGAGTTAATTCAGCTTTTTTTTTTTAAATTCCGCAAAAAATTCTTTAGAAGTCAGGAGTGTTTGCTGCTTTTTCCTTTTTGCTGCAGGCCTGTATTAAKTTAACCTCATCAATACTGCTGCAAGTACATGTCAAGGACAAGTTTGTTCATATTGATGTAGACGCATGAATGCAGATAACTTTTTAAACTGTTTAAACTGTTTAATTCTGGTCTCTGAAGCTCTGCTGCAGCTGTGCGTTTGCTAATTAGCGCATCCTGTTGGCTATTCCTCAACAGTGTTCATTGTTTAAAAAATAGTCTATTCTGAGGTGTTTTGCTGCTCTATATAAGTTTTTTTYACAGTATTTTTTGAGGTGCTGATTTTGTATAGGGAATGAAGGGTAACATTGTTCTTTGTTACTTTTCAGGCAGTCCTTGAAGAAGAAGGAGTCATTTTAGAGGCTGTCTTATGTACACACAAACACTGGTGAGTCCAACTCTTTTATTATATTTTTTATGTGCGCTTTGTGTTAAGAGTTTGTCATGATGGAGTGTATAAGACCGTTGTTATAGTCATGAATTAGTTTCTTGTATTTRTACAAAAGGCGTTTTTAATTATTCTAAAAGCTCAGTCTTGTAACCTAAATGAAACTTTCAGATGTGTTGGTAAAAACGTGGATCCTCTGCTCTCTCTTCTACAAACAGGGACCACAGTGGTGGCAACAAAGGGCTGAAAAAGATCCACAGCTCATGTCGAGTGTATGGAAACGCAGCTGATAACATACCTGGTCTCACACAGTAAGCTCCAGTTTACAAAAAGGCAGCAGTTTTTTAAATTTTTATTTTTACTGTAATGAGTCTCGTCTTGTTCCCGCTGTCAGCTGTTGTAGCAGCTGACTTCTCAATAAATGACATTTATTTTTTGTAATGTTCACTTACATGTTTGTCTTTTGTTCAAGTTTGTTTTTTTATTTATTTACAATTTAGGCCTCAATATAAGCTAGACATATTTATTTTTAGATCTCGTCCGACGTACTGAAATGTTCTGTTAACTCGTGCTGCTCTCCTGGGATCAGTATGGCATGATTTCAATTTTTTTTCCCCTTTCCCAGCCCTCTCTCACACAAAGACTCTGTGATAGTTGGTCGATTGCACTTCAAGGCGCTTTTCACTCCYGGACACACGGTGGGTCACACGATCTACCTCCTGGATGGCCAAGCGGTCGGCGCTCCCTCCAGCCTGTTCTCTGGTGACCTGGTGTTCCTCTCAGGATGTGGTGGGTTTTGCAGCAATTTTTGTGATTTATTTGTGTAAACGAGTTTTGATTTACACAACTCAAGAACAAAGGTGTGCACAGAATCCTAAATATTTGCTGTTTGATTCTGAGTATTCTGTCAAATGATAATAAACTAAGACATGAAGCTATATTTATAAGAAAAAAAGGTAAAGCTACATAGCACGTATCCAGTTTATTTAAATAAGAAGTATTATTTTCATTWTTTAAAGGCTTCAAGGCTAGAATCTGTATATCTCATGAGAAAACTTGGCTTCCTTCCTTTGCTTTTCCTTTCTTTGATGCTCTTCATCATGATTGCTTCAACTGAAATTCAACAAGTCGGTACAAAAAGCGATGAAAGACCGGCTCCATAGTGAACTGTTTAATACACACAAAATGAAATTAAAGTCATTTGGGTAAACTGTTAACAGGTTAATAGCATCATTAAATATATTAAACGCCCCCAGAAAAGCTGAGGAAYAAAGACGTGTTCTTGTTTTGCTAATCTTTTCTAACAGGGTCAACAAACTTGTTTTTTTAAATTTATTTATTTGTTCATAGATGCCGTGTTTGGTGCTTGTAACAACTTGTTACTCTGATCTTATTGTCTGCAGGGAGGATGTTTGAGGGGAGTGCCACAACAATGCTTTCGTCCCTGGATACTGTTGGCTCTTTAGGCGAYGACACTCTGTTGTGGCCTGGTAGGTAGAGCTTTAAAAGGCTCTTTACATGCGCAGCAGACAGGACATTAATGGTAGGGCTGCAACAACTAATTGATAAAATCAATAAAAAATCAGTTATTAAACGTGTTGGCAACAAATTTTATAATTGATTTGTTATGTCGGGCGATTTATGATGGTGTTAAGCTGACAGTGTCTGAGTGGAAACACTGACTTAACCTAATACTGCAAATAAAACAAGGCATTTATTGAATGATTGTAATAAGCAGCTGTCTTGACTGAAAGTATTTTTAACATGATCGTCACTGACACGAGAGTGTCCATGGTAAAAAAAAAAAAAAGAATTCACTATAAAAGTTCACAATTTTATTTCAGGTTACACTCTTCCCTCAAGGACACATTTTACAAAGCTCATGGAGAGAAAAGAGGAAGAGACTTTCAAGGATATAGTACACATTTGTGTATAATTTTGTGTACATTCATTTTTTACTGAAGCAGTAAAAAACAAAGTGTCATTTTAACACCTATAGAGTCTAATTTAACTCTTTCATATAATATTTGGTCCCACTCAAAAATWGTGTAAAATGTGCACTATAGCCAGTGTAAAATTTTCAGTTAATTTAAATCATTTTAATGTCAAAATCAACAATGAAATGAGTATCCTGATGCATCTCAGTAATCCAGGTAAAAAATCAAAAACAAAAAAAATTGTATAGGTCTTCTGGACGGGTTCTTCTC
>NW_013952642.1:323020-335144 GCF_001266775.1 Austrofundulus limnaeus | reverse complement strand
GTATAATATAATATAATATTGTTATTGTTATTATTGTTATTAGTGTGTTGAGCAGGTAGCAGTTGTGTTAGACATATTGGTGGATGTTAGAATCAACTGAAAATCTGATTTCTATAACTTAAACTTAATTATCCTTGTTTTATTTGCGAAAGTTGAATTTGATTTAACTCAAGGAGAGCTACCCTGCAGGAGGCCTACAATAACGGACTATTTTGAGAAAAAAAATTGTCACAACGTTTTTGAACGTGCTCAAAATTCAAGTGACACGTTTGCAAACCCAATCAGATGTTGAGAATGCCTTCAAAGGTTTCGAGACATTTTGGAGACTCCCCTTCGAATTCTGTCCACCAACCAGCTGTCAGCAGTCACAGCCCGGTGAGACGCTGCCTTTAGGAGGAGGACTCCAGTTTCAGCCTTTCTGCACACACAGTGCAGTTTCAAATCACATTTATCAGGTGGATCACACCATAAACAAAGCTTTGACTCTGCACATTTCTGTCGGATATAAGAAATCGTCTCAAATAGGAAGGGGAAACAAAAACAAGAAGTCCAGTTGTTTTAAAAAGGATCTCCTGGGACTGCTTTGTCTTTGAAAGTCCACATCGTCTGTCAAATCGAAGCATCAGATGCAAAGAGGTGTTGGCTTTAGATAGTTTTACATTCTAAGTGTTACCTTTTTTTTTCTGTCTGCTTTTATAATCTGTCAGGTCATGAGTATGCAGAAGACAACCTGCTTTTTGCCGCTGAGGTCGAGCCACACAACGCCGTCAGGGAAAACAAGTATCAGTGGGTGCTGCAGCAGCGTGGCCAGAAGCTCTGCACGGTGAGCTGATGCATCATCATTGTTATGCCTCTCAAGTACACCTAGCCAGGAAGGTGCTGGTGTCTTCCTGCACCTGGGAAACAAAGCTAATCACCCGCGTGCTGTCAAAGACTTCTGTTCACTCGCTGCTCTGTCAGGCTTACTGTAACGGTTCATCTGGGGTGCAGTCTGCAAAGCAAAGGTTTCTCTGTTTAGGGCTTTGCTAGAATTTAGATTTAATTTTTTTTTGTTAGCAAAACAGCATAGCAGTTTCACAGGTTTTTTAATGTTTTCTCTAGTGTTTTAACTAAAAATATGAACACAAAAGGTTTTTTTTTAGTAAGAGCTAACTGTTGAGAGCCAAGTAACCCATTATTCCCCTACATTTAGGGAAATAAATCCATAAAATGACATCTGGTTCCTTCTGTCAGCCCAGTTTTTAATCCCACAACGGGGTAGCTTTAAAAGAACATTTTTCTCCAAGTGGTACTGGCTTATGTTCTTTGAGTGTTTTTGGAAAGCACATCTGACTTCACTCAGATGTGTTTTCAGCTTGGCAAAACAGCAGAAGCACAGGTGTTACTAATAGGATTAACTCGGAGTATCCAAGTATCTCACTAAGCCATGACGGCACGCATGGAGCCAGGACACTGAAACTGAAGCAGCCAAGTGGGATTCATTCATAATTTCTGTTTATGCCTGTGACTTTCCTGTAGTAGCATTGTTTTATTGGATGTTTTTGTTGTTGCACAAATAAATCATGGAAGCAAAGGGTGGTTATTTCCCATTAGATTGCACCAAATTGGGTCAAACATCCTAAAATTGCAAAGGTGCACTAATGTGCACYGGCAGGAAGCCCTCACCTTTCTGTCAAGGACTAAATGAGAAACGATCGAAGCCTTTTGAGAGAAAATTTGCAGATCTGAGCAAGGATTTATTTCGCTCTTTACTTTCAGAGTCCCTCTACGATTGGCGAGGAGAAGCAGTACAACCCATTCCTGCGCAGCCACTCTGCGGAGCTCCACCAGGCCCTGGGGGTCCAGCAGTTCCACGACGAGGACTGGACCCAGTTCAGGGCGCGGGTTCTCGAGGAGCTACGGAAACRCAAAGATCTGTACAACAGGAAGTAGTTGTACAGAGGACCGCAATAAACCTCAGAGATCAGAAATAAGATTTCTTAGATCTTCAGCTGAACATCAAACTCATTTTTTTTAGAAAAGGTTAATATGATTTATTAATCTAAGTAGGCACGAGGATAATTTGAGCTTCATCATCACTCTAAATCTGTAAGCACAAGAATAATAAGTACATTTTATTATTACACATTACTAATGATCACATGAACTCTCCAAGTTCTGTAGTTTATTAWAATAAAGGATTTCAGGACTGTGAAATACAGCGTGACAAACACTAAATAACAAAATRCAGACTTGTACGAGAGGTTTGCCTAATTTACAAACGGGTACGATTTCTATTTCTAGTTTACAAAATATGGGAATAAAGAGGAAAYAGACCACTTTGTGTTTTATCCTTCTTTAGTTTAAAATAATTTATGCTTTTGTTGATCTTTTTAGGAAAAGCTGAAGCAGTGTTTGGTACCCAGCTTCACTTTCAGACCTGGTTTGACATTTTGTGCTGCTGATAATAGGTTTTTTTTATCCCTGAAAGTTGATCATTTTGGGAATTTAGTTTCTGATGTAGATTTTTTTTAATGTAGTAATTTAGCATACCTGTTAAATTATAACAAATCTGTTGTCTCCTGGGTACTTTTTGTTAGTTTGTCAAACATTTTGACAAAGACTGTTCTAATTGAGTTGTTTTTAAGAATTCCATTATGTTTTGTGACAAACAAATCTAAAATTGAGCCAAAGTTGAAACATATATTTAACTGTTTTGCAATTTGTTTGCTTAAAAGTGGTTTTGATATTTGAAGAGAGATTCCTTCTTGTGGTTGATTGAAGTAGTTTTCAAGATTCATTGACTTCTGTCAAACTTCCCACAACCACGTTTAAAAGAAATTAAAATAATACTTCAAATCAAATGTGGGAAATACTGTTGATTTTGATAAATGTGAATTGTAAGATATGCGAGTGACGGGTTTGACTGCTGTAAATTAAGCTGAAGGGAACATTTTCTACGGTGGACCATGGTAATCTGACTGCATTGTTATGAAGATTAAACACGCACAGAGGGACTGAATCAAATGATCTGTAGAAACAAACTCTGCAGCAATAAATTTGAATTTATTGTGACTGATTCAGTTTTATTTTGCCTGGTGCTCGTTTTACTGAAAATAAATTGTTTTTACAAAAAATGTACAAACTGCGGAACCAAAAACTGTTATGTTCTTCATTGTCATGAAAACTGTTCTAATAAATCTTGAAATGTGAAATTATTTTTTGGATTACTTCTTTAGCACAGAATTCTGCTAAAGCTCCAACCTTTATAAAACTTTTTTTTTATTTTATAAAATATCTTCACGTTTTGCTAGCAAAAGGCAATCTGTGTTGATTCTTTATCTGAATTGTTGAAAATGGGAGAAAATGAGGTTGATTGCTACATTTTCATTTTGTTACAAAACTGGATTATTATGTAAAGAAGTTTAATACTTGATTCTTGGAGATAAAAATAACTGGTATGTAGAGAAAGCTCACATGTCAAAAAAAAAAAAAAAACTACTTGAACTCATTACATCTGAGGGCAATAAAGAAATTGAAATCTATTAACAAGGTTAAGTCCAGATTTAGTTAAATGTTACAAAACAGTGAAGGAAATTATAACATTACAGCGAAACAAATAATAATTCTGTAATATTTATGGACCAAAATAAAAAAAAATAAAAGTCTTTAAACTTCAGAAAAGTTTTAAAAGTGCTTCACATTCCTCTGTTGTTCCTGCAAAGGTGCTACCTTCTCCCCTGCTGATTGTCGACTGAAATGTTTTTTCATTCGTTTGATGCAGATTTGCACCTGATTTGCATATGTTTGAGTTCTGAACATCACCATGCAGGAGACTGTTTTACTTCAGGTTATGTTTTAATGAGGAAGTATGAAAACAGATACTTCTGCTGGAGCCGTGTGTGTGTGTGTGTGTGTGTGTGTAGTCATTTGTTGTCTTTATGACTGTTAAAAACTGACAGATGATTTTTTTTCCCCTCCCGCTGCTGTAACTTTTAAATAAGTGTTTAACCTACTTCTTGCAGATGTTTTGTGAAGCAAAAGGATTATTTGAAGGTTTTAGTTGACAAAACAAGGCAATAAAATGTTGTGTAAGGACTAAATTTCATATCTTGTATGATCTTATATATAAAATATTTATGATTAAAACTTTAACAATACAAATTCCAATGCAACTTTTAATTTTACTATGTACATTTGCTAGTTGTACATTTATATAGTTTTTTTTTTCTTTTCGTTCAGCTGGAAATCACTCTTTTCTTAAAGGAAGATCATAGCAAGTGCGTTATGTTGGGTTTTCTTAATATTGCTCGGGTTTTAGTGATCAACATAATTCTGTATCTCCAAAAATAATTTCCACCTTAAATTCTTCATCTTCCAGTGTTTCTTTTGCTGACTCCCTCATTATGCATTGATTAAGCATCGGATTAACCCTCTGAATATACAGTATTTATATCACAATGCCTCCCTACCTTGAACCTTGTGTTGTACTATAACAAAAAAGAAATGTTTTATTATTGTTACTTATTTTTATTTTTTTAGCTTTGATGTAAAATGAGATGAAATTTCACCTCTATGTCCAAAGGACTTTAATATGATGATAAGTATTTTACTTCACTGAAAATTCTCCCCGTTTAATGAACATGGAAGTTAAAGTGAATTATTGAATGCATTTCTTTGTATTATTTATTGAAACTGGCTTTATTGAAAATGTCTCAAATTCTACAATGGCTTTGCACAACTTTCAAAACCTCAAATCATCATCCCTGAGCAAACAAAAAACATAATATAATATTTTAAATTATATTTGAATGATTTAAATTATACAATTAAACTAGATAAAAGTAGAATATTAAGCTTAATATTAATAATAATAATAATAATAATAATAATAATAATAATAATAATAATAATAATAATAATAATAATAATAATAATAATAATAATAATAATAATAATAATAATAATAATAATAATAATAATAATAAACTATCGCTTATTTTTTCTTTTTATTTATAAAGGACATCAACATCCTTCATGATACATTCAAGTACGCTGAGTTCATCGTGAAATCTAATGCTGGACCACCTACCACTAAATTTGTGTTATGTGTTACTTGTTAGGCTCATGGTTTTTAAAAGAAAACGCTCTGAAGTTGTATTTTTTTTTCTGGGTTTCCTGACATTTTATCCCGTTTGGATAAAGCTCAGCCTCTCCTCTACAGTCCGCTCCTGTGAATACTCTCTGCTCCGTGTTTTCTCGGTGGTTCCCTGAACGTCACCAGCTCAAGGCGGAAGTAGCRGCAGCTGCAGGTGCTTCTGAAACAGTTCTCCTGTCACTAACACGCTCAGCTTCTCTCTGACAACATGCTGAAGGCGGTTATTTTAATCGGGGGTCCCCAAAAAGGTGAGGATGGATCTCGTGTTTGTCGCCTTGTCGTCTTTAACCGCTTTTGTTTGTGTGTTTTTGGAGAGAAGCTAGGCTGCTAATGCTAACAGGCTGAGCTTGTTTATATGACTGACGTGGCTTAACATAAAACCCCACAAAGTAAACAACACAATTTAGCAGCATAACTTTGTTTTATGAAAACATATGTAGTGTAAACTCAGAATTACAACAAAAATAGTCTGTTTACAAAATAAAAGCACTATTATTTGAAAACACAGGCTTATTAAAACATCATTTGTCTTTGTCTTAATTGTCTTAAAGACTAGATGTCCCAGTATGTGTGCATCTTATCAGCTAATGCTTTTCTCCCTCTAAATCTTTTTTTAACAAACTTTTCACATTTTAAAAGAAAGGCATCACATAAAAACAAGTTAAGGGTTTTATGTTGCTAGAAACATGATTGATTTGACTTAAAATCTAATTTGTAACTAATCTTATTAATTATTTTCCAGGCACACGATTCAGACCATTGTCATTTGAAGTGCCCAAACCCTTGTTTCCAGTTGCTGGTGTTCCCATGCTTCAGCATCACATTGAAGCGTGTGTGAAGGTGAGTTATTTTCATGATTTACAAAATAATACCGTACGCATATTAAGGAAGCACGGCCCACATCTAAGTAAATAAGTAAGTAAAGTTTTATTTATATAGCACCTTTCATAGAAATAGATTCACAAGGTGCTGTGCAATCAGAGGGAAATCAAAAGGTTTGCAATCATAACAGGATATACAAAAATTTGGAACAAAAAGTATAAAAGCTGTACAACCATCAAAGTATCAAGACTGTGCAATCCGAAAAATAAAACAAGTAAATAATATCTAGACAAAAATGGGGAGGACTCACATCTGTGAGTCCAGATGCTTCGTGYCACATCATTTTAAAGAAAACAATCCAGATCTTTACTGGTGTCTATTGGGTTCCTTTTCTGATGATGTGTCATTCACCATGATAGATTTGCACTTTTTTTTTTCAGACCAGATGCTTTCTTTTTAAAATGTTACACAGCCCTTTAAAAATATTTCAATACAAACTGAACGGCTCAAAGCTTACACAGTATTTACATAAGGAATCCTTTTGGCTTGAGTTTTTACGTGACCTCGATTTAAATGAGTCTGAATGTTAAAATAATAAATAGCTGCTTAATAGTTTAGAGGAGTTGTTATGTTTTTTTTTTTTTTGTCCACTGCAGAAAAGTCTGTGAGAATAAAAACTGTCCACTTTTTAAAGGTACCAAACCTGAAGGAGATTTTGCTCATCGGTTTTTATCAGCCAAATGAAGAACTGAACAGATTTCTGTTTAACGCACAGCAGGAGTTCAAAATCTCCATCAGGTAAACAACACTGCCGTCGTCTGTCTCATTAAACATACAAATGAGTAATGATTTTTTTTTCTTAAACACCCTTCTGGGGGAGTTGTAATAATATAAAGCAAAGGTGCAATTTACCTTTTTGAAGTAAATAGTTTTCATTGTCTTTTCAATGATACGGCGCCCTGTAATGCACCAAGRCTGCTTGATGACTGCATGGATGTTTTCTCTGTTTTTGACTCTGCACTGCAGGTATTTACAGGAGTATGCCGCCCTGAGCACCGGAGGGGGCATCTATCACTTCAGAGATCAGATTCTCTCTGGGAGTCCTGAAGCTTTCTTTGTAATGAATGCTGATGTTTGTGCAGCGTTTCCTCTCACGGAGATGCTCAGCTTTCAGAAAGAACACGGAGAACCAAACAGCTTTGTTATCCTGGGGACAACGGTGAGRCTCTGTAGAACTTTTAAAACGTAGGGAATAAAAAAAAAATAGTAAATACTCATGTTTGTATCTGACAGTTAGCGTGGCTATGCTAGGGTTTTGATTTGAGAACATTACAGTGACATTCTTCTCTTCAGGCAAACAGGAAGCAGTCCTTGAATTACGGCTGTATTGTGGAAAATGAGAACACAAATGAGGTACTCGGCTAATCATTTCCCGTCTCTCCAGATAGATTCCTGTAACTCCGGGAGATTAGAATAATCAAAACAAACCCCCGTTTTGTTGCGCAGGTCTTGCATTACGTGGAAAAGCCGAGCACGTTTGTGAGTGACATCATTAACTGTGGTATATACCTGTTTAACCCGGAGATCTTCCAGCACATCGGCGCCGTCTTTCAGAAGAATCAGCAAGACATGTTGCTGTAAGTTTGATCACTCTCTCATCTGTAGCCACGTAATGACCATTCTCTCATTTCTTTGGTTCTTTTCATTTCCCCCTTCCTTTTCTTTTTCACGCCATATTTTCTGTTTCCTCATCGACTCATCAGCTATCCATATGATGGGTAAGTTTAGCTTGGTGTGGCTGTTGATCAGTTAGTGGATGGAGTGAGTTGTAGGTATAAAATCCACAATGAAGGCAAAAATTACAAGACTTTTCGTATGAATGCTTCCTGTCATTTTTTTGCGGTAATTTTCTCCAGATGCATGGTAGTTTTGAGATATTTGTGCTTGTGTTTGTGGATTTCTTATTCACTTGATAAAGAGAAGCTATAACCTAGGGCTGCGCGGTATATGCGGTAGACGGTAGAAATGGTATGAAGTTGGCCTATGGTAGAAATTTATACTCTACCGTCCTGTCGTCATTACGTCATCGCACCTGTATCAACTGGCTGCGAGTGCAGAGACAACTGAGCAGGAGTTTGAAATATGATGAAGAAATTCTAGCGTTTTAAACACGTATAGAGAGAATAAATCCTTAAAATTTCCTCCTCCCGCTGTTGAAAAGTTACGTCAAGTCGCGGCATCATTTCCTCCCCTCCCTCCCTCTCCTCTCCTTGCCTCCCGCTGCACATCACGCAGAGCGAAGCTTGAACAACTAGTTTTTCAAACCCAATTGGAGGAAAAAAAATGTTTTTTATGTATTGTTACCCAGAGAGATTATTTAAAAAAAAAGACGTGGACGTTCATTCAGTCATAAATCCATCTTGCTAATGTAGGCTAAAGTTGGCTTCTACTCTGAGGATGGAGATGAGCGCGCAGCAGCTGATAAGTTCAGCAGGCAGAAGCTCATTGTACGGCAGGCAGATATTAAAGCAAAAACGTTTGGTTTAATTAAAATGACAATTTTCTGCAAAATAATGCTCAAACAATTACATTATCTTAACTTTTTATAATAATTTTCTACCGCGATATATACCATTACCGTGAAGGGATTCAATTTATACCGTGATATGAATTTGAGGTCATACTGCCCAACCCTAGTACAACCTTAAGTCAGATGTTTTGTTTTGTTTTTATTCTAACTTAAAGATGGAAATTTAAACTACCGTGAATTTATCCTAAGATGGAATGTCCTCGGAAGTGATTTAGATACAAGATCAAAAACTTGTGTAAAGTTCAGCCAGTTGCCATTTACTCTATTTAATGTGTAGTACGAGGGAAGTATTCTGCTAATGTTTGAACCAGTGAGAAGTGTGCCACCTTTCCACACACTGAAACTCTTGTGCTTGCCCAGTTTTCAGTCCCCGGGTTAAAGCTAAGCTGCCAGCTGTTTGCTGTCATCAAACTCTTTGCTGTAAAGCAATCCTTGTTTTTTTTTTGTTTTTTTTTCAAAAGGTCAGATTTTGGTTCAGGAAAAAAGCCAAAATGCAGCTGATRTTTAGAGACACGAGTCAGAGCAGAGTTTTGCTTGTTTGTTGTAAACACTGTTTTTGTAAGTGCTTGATTTGCATCGTGCTACGTTCAAGTGTGTCCTCCTGATTTGAATATTTTTCACGTTAATCTACCCGCAGCTTGTCACAGAAGCCAAATACACCACAAGAGATCAATGTATGGATTTTTTTTGTGTGACATTTTTCTGTGTTCTTACATTCTTTTTAAAGCCACTGCCCCAACAATTAGCACACCGAGGACACTTTAAATACATTACAGAAAGATAAACCGTGGTATGCATAATTCACCTGCTAACATCAATAGCACTTAATTCAGACTGGGTGCTGACTCAGCAGAACTGTGGAGCACATCAGAGATTCTTGAGAGAAATGGGGGAAAGCTTTCGCCGCAGTCTCTCAGGGACCGCTCAGCCTCTTCTCACATCCACTCCTTTTTGGTAAAACTTTGATTATGGGTGTGATCCTTTTTTTAAAAATATTCTTTTTCATCAATATTTAACACTGTTTCATCTCCAGGGATTTCTACAACACACTACACCAYCGACTCTGATTAAAATGGAGCTTTGCAAACTCATCTACTTTAAGTTTTAGATAACTACAAAGTAATTGGTTTGGTTTCACCTGAACACTGTAATTATCAAAGCTAGTATCCGTGGTGGCTTTTATGTGTCTTATTTTGAACTTGAGGTGATATCCCAGGGCTATAAATGGACTTTGGAGATACTTGAGTTCGTGTTTGGTACACAAATGATTCTTTCTAAAAGGTAACTATAAGGAAACTCAAATTCTGCAGAACGCTGTTAACCGCCCACATTTAAAATGGGTTTGTTAGAGTAAAGAAACCTCTGAAACATGCAGGATAGTGGCCTTTAAGAACCAGGATTAGACATCCTAGTTATAGAAGAAGAGAAAAGTAAAACGGCATGAATGAAAATGTGAATAATACTAAATGAGAAACACTACAGAAATATGTTTGAGTTGTGCAAACATGAAGCCTCTAAACGACTTACATCTTCACTTCGTGCCACCAAAACATGTCCCTATCACTTCTTTGACATCAGAAGAAATGTTTATTTGTGAACTCTTGCTGTAAAAGTAACATCTTAAGATTTCGCTTTAATCTGCTGATGTGTGTCGCGCAGAGAGGAGCCGACTAACGGCTGGCACCGAGCGGAAGTCATCAGGCTGGAGCAGGATATCTTCACYGCCCTGGCAGGACAGGGCAAACTTTATGTGTACAAAACCCTGGGCTTCTGGAGCCAGATTAAATCTGCGGGGTGAGCGAAATGTCATTTTCAACATCACGGACGACCTCGTCCATCAAATGTCAGCTGCAGTCGGGAGACTTTATTTTTTGACTGGCATTTGCGTTGGCACCGCATCTAATGAYTACAATCAGCTGCATCCAGAATATTTGAAAAGAATACCCTTTTTTGTTTTGTTTATTCTTTTRTTGCTCTTGTTTATTTCGTATCAGGTCTGCAATTTACGCCAGTCGATTGTACCTCAATCAATACCACACAACTCATCCTGAAAGACTGGCCTCAAATAAGGAGGGTGGACCCAAAATAAGCGGTACAATTTCCAAACCCTGTGTAGCTGTGCCTCTTTTTCCTGCTGTCACAAACAAGTCTATTTATATTCATTATTTTCCTTTTGTCCAGGTAACGTCTATATTCACCCCACGGCCAATATTGACCCGACTGCTATGGTAAGAACTCTTCCATATTGAATGAAGACTATAAATAAAAACAGAGCGACACTGCGTAAATAATGTAATACATGTGTAACCTAGAAGAAATGGAATACAAATGTAATTTTCCCACAGTTTTTTTGCGGTCCGAAGGTTGTCCTCTAGCTTGAATGGAGAGCTGAAGTTATTTTTGTGCTGTGTGGCTATTTGAAGTTTTTTTTGTTTTTTCTCTCCTGTGCAGTTGGGTCCAAACGTCTCAATTGGTACTGGTGTGACTATTGGAGCTGGGGTCAGGGTTCGAGAATCCATCATTCTCCATGGTGCAAACCTACAGGTGAGATATACTCTGAGGCTTACTTTAAAGACAGCTTGATGCCACTCTGCCCTTTGGGATCACTTGTTTTGTCTTTTTGTAAGGTCTTACTCTCAAACACAAATCCTGAACCTCACCCTTATTGAGTTGAAGGTGAATTTGTTTGACAATTTAGCATCTTAGTAACATGATTTCAAGTCTGACGCTAGATTCTTGATTATAATGAATGTTAAACTTGTGATTTTTGTTGTCATGTTCTTTATTTAAGGATCACTGCTGCGTTTTAAATAGCATCGTGGGATGGGAGAGCACCATTGGCAAGTGGGCCAGAGTGGAAGGAACTCCCAGTGACCCCAATCCGAACGATCCCTTCGCAAAGATCGACAGCGAGACGCTTTTCAGAGAAGGAAAACTCACACCTTCTATCACTATTCTCGGTAAGTCTGGTTGAATGTGGAGTGGTGCGTCTCTTTTTAACTTCATAAGAACATTATGAAAGCTGGGGGCATAATTTAAAATTGCAAAAATATTGCATCATCATTAGAATTTAAAAAACACAACTCAACAAGAAGTCTGATTTCTTTTTCTGCGAATCAAGTCGGGATTCTTAATCAAAGGTGTTTCATTTTATGAGTTTTAAAGGGATCCCTGATTAGTTGTAACATTAGACTTTATTTAATAAACAAATATTTTAAATGTAAAATAAAGACTGTAAAAATACTGTAGGATGTTCAGTTTTTATTATTTTTAAAATAAAAGTTAAAAAATATATTACACAGACGGGGCCATTTTATTTACACGCAAAGCATTCTGGGTAAATGATGATGTGGATAGGTCATCGGTGCAAGGCTGCTAGCGAGCTATATCCACCCTGAAGGTTAATCTTGGACAATATCTGATGATCGACTCTTTTAAATGAAACCAGAGAGCGTTGACAGAGAGGAGAAGGTAGAAATGACTCAGCCAGTCTGGGCTGGGGGCATCTGGTGCGCTGGTGGTCTGCGGTTCTCATGGGCTGGGGTGTAGGGTTGGCTGGGGGCGTGACATGGGGC
>NW_013952642.1:311040-322677 GCF_001266775.1 Austrofundulus limnaeus | reverse complement strand
GGATATAACTCGCTCACACAGAGGACCTATCCACGTCATCATTTACCCAGAATGCTTTGTGTGTAAATAAAATGGATCCGTCCGTGTTAAAATATATTTTTAAAAATTTACAAAACTAAACACAGTATTTTTACAGTCTTTATTTTAGAGTTAAAATATATGTTTATCAAATGCAGTCTGTTACAACTAATCAAGGATCCCTTTAACAAAGTACACAATAATTGCTAAATTATTATTTTTTTGTTCTAAATCTATTAAAGCATAACATAACTCTGGAAGAGACATTTCTGTTAGAGTACATCAAATACAACATCCCAGGGGTGTTAAATGTAGGTTTTAGAGAGTATGTGTCAGGCTGTTTGCAAACAAACGTCCACCAAGCGTAACCTTGTTCATTGTTATTGTCCATGGGTGGCATATTTCATCCTGCAGAAGATGATTTAGTGGAATGTGTCCTCCCTGTGAAAACTAATCAGCCTCTGAGTCGGTTACATCATCTGTGAGGTCACTATAGGCGCCTGCAAAATGGAGCATGTGGAACAGCTGCTCCTCCATTTCTTAAATGTGGGGGGTGCAAACTGACAGTACATTTTCTCTCACATTTTTTGACGTAATCACCATTAGAATCAACAAACACATGCAAACTAAAAAGTTACAAACAAAAAAAGAACCCCCCCCCCTTCAGCTATGAGTTGGTTCAGTCCAAATCAGTTATGCCAGTAGGAAAAAATGAAACAACAAAGCACTTTAAAGTGTTTTGTGCTATATCTATTTTTTCTGACTAAAGCTTTGAGTSCTATCACTATTTAGGAGCACAAGATATCCACAAGTTCATAAAAAGTGATAATTGACCATAATGTCTGTAAGATGCTGCCTTTATCTCGGATGTTTCTTAACAAGGACTCCACCCGCAAGCAGCCAGATGCTTTGCTTAAACCCCAAAGACAGAATTAAAAAATAATAGAAGCTGTCCCCAAAAAAACAGTTTGCACCTCACCTGAACTTACCTGAATCAACCCTGAACTCACCTGGGTCCTCAGAGCTGCTGGCMGGTTTCACGACTGGATGGATGCTGCTAAAGAAGCAGACAGCCGCTTCAAGAAGCAAAGTGTTGTTGATTTATTTACAAATGTTCTTAGATATGACAAACTAAAGGATATTTGCGAGAGATGCTTTTTGTTTTTGGTTGCTCAGATCAGCACGTCTCCAGAGGAATGCTGGAATCAGTCTTCAGCTTGTATGAGTGTAGCATAATAATTTAACAGGGGCTCATCGGCCATCTGTCAGACTCTTTACTGTGGTTCTAATCCTGCCATGATTGGTCACTCAGAATTCTGCTCCGTTTATATTATCCTTGTGTTACCATCCTTAAATTTTCTCTTCTTGAAGGAAAAACAAATCTACAGATTAAGCAACCTAAACACAGTTTTAGATTATAAATGATTTATGATTGTGATCTTTGTCTTTAAGCCTTTTTTAAAAATTTTGCTGACAAACTACTGAAGCTTCGTACGTCTTTATTTCTATGATGGAGTATTAGGGCCATACAGCAAGATTTTGTATTTATTTATTACAAGAATAAAGTAATAAAATTACAATATTAAAGTTGTAACATTACAAGAATAAAGTTGTAATATTACGTGAATAAAAGTCGTAAATTATGAGAATGAAAGTTGTAATATTACGAGAATAAAGGTGGTAATATTACGAGAATAAAGGTGGTAATATTACGAGAATAAAGGTGGTAATATTACGAGAATAAAGGTGGTAATATTACGAGATAAAAGTAATAAAATTACAACATTAAAGTTGCAACATTACAAGAGTAAAGTCATAATATTACGTGAATAAAAGTCGTCGTAAATTACGAGAATAAAATTTGTAATATTACGAGAATAAAGGTGGTAATACTGTATTACGAGAATAAAGTAATAAAATAACATTAAAGTTGTAACATTACAAGAATAAAGTCGAATGAGAATAAAGTCAATATTACGTGAACAAGTTGTAAATTACAAGAATAAAAGTCATATTACGAGAATAACGGTGGTAATATTACGAGAATAAAGTCATAATATAACCTTTACATGCAAAAGCAGTTTTATCACTTCAATAAAATGAGAAATGTTGAGCTACTTGTGAAGTAGTTCTTAAATATCTGTTAAAAGAAATAATGTTTTTGCACATTAGCATCAGTAGCAGGACTTAGAAACGATAACGCAAACAATTATAAACTGAAGCCATTAATGGATGCATTGTTAGATTTAGTCGTCACCTAATTTGGATGAAAGCATACAGTATTACACTAACAGTGACCCATAATTTATTGCAAACTAGCTACTTTATAAACACAGAGACATGCATGGTTGTTCAYAGAAGGTGTGAGGAAAATGACGAGGGAATGAATAAAAATCAGGAACGGAAAATGGACACGTTACGTTGTCATGATTATGACTTTATTCTCGTAATATTATGACTTTAATCTCGTAAATCCCCAAGGGAAAGTATTTAAAGAAAAAGAATCTCATAGTGTGGCTCTAATACTCCGTCGAAGTTTTCTGTCCAGTGCAACAGGTTTATTGTTTGGATGTTTTTGCTTTAGAAATGCTGAATCCCATTTTGTTTTTAGATTTTGTTCTCATTATTTTGCTTCAAAAATGTCAGATGTAAATACATTTCACCTAATTTGTAAAGGAAGAGTTAAAACATCTAAAGRATAACTTTGTCTTTTGTGTCGTTACCCACACCAACTTAATTGATCTTTTTTTATGCCTGCAGGTTGTAACGTCACCATTCCCTCTGAGGTGATCATACTGAACTCTATTGTGCTCCCACACAAAGACCTGAACCGCGGCTTCAAAAACCAGATTATTCTTTAGTTCATGCCACTTCGGCCTCTTTGACACCAATGATGAAGAACTCTGCTGGCTCTGTTTGAAAGTTACTGTACATAAGATGTCCAAAAATGATATAAAGCCTTGATTAAATAGTTTTGAAAGATAAATTTTATATATTTGTCCTCAAGCCTTGATGCAACACTGGGCTTGAACAACATTAGAAGGAGGCCGATCATGCATGATGATTCACCTTGAGAAGTGCTGTCATGCCAGAGGTTTTTATTGGTTTTTTTATCAACTTAACCCAACTGTAAAATGACTTGAGACACGAGCGTTTGCAGACAGCTGTGTTCTGCTTCTGAAGGTCATCTCCACTTGTTACTTAAACATGAGAAGAGTAATTATTGAAAAAAATAAAAACCAAAACATGACTGCTGGTAATTTTCAGGCGTGATTATTCCTGCCCGGCTTTGATTGAAAGCTTTTCTGTCGCTTCGTTGTTAGTCTCATAAAACTGAATGCCATCAAAATAAATCAGCAGGTTTAGATTTAGCCTGCAATCAAGTAATGTTGCCTTTTTAAAATGTGAACTTACTCAGCCCCCCACCTCCCAAGGACCTGCATACCTAAATTGTGCATTTGCAATCACTGGAGAAGTCGTTTCAATTTATTTATACAGCTTCCTAACATTTACTTATTAAACCCTCGAGCACTCCTGATCACTTCAGTACTTTTGTTTAAATTAKTGCAACAAGAGCGTCTATTAAGGAGGGATGTTAATTGTAATACTGGAACAGCTGCATGCCATGTTTTATTCATGTCTCTCCTTGGCATAATGTACATTTTGGTCGGCGTTTGTTTGGGATTTATAATTGTAACTTTGTGGATTCAGTGCCGGATCTCGCCTTGCGGCCCTCGTCACTGCATTTTCATCCATTTTTTTTGATACGTTTCCACAAGAACAGGGCAAAAACATGAATGCTCTTAAAATTAAAAGGCAATTGTAAATGTAATTAGATCAAATGGACTTCTCGCCATTGATGTGCAAAAAGAGCTGCTTATAGTGGGAGTAGTTCCAAATGTATTCACAGATCTTTTATCGGGTTGCTAAAAAAAACAAAAAAAAAATTGCGGAGAATTGCGTTTTTGTTTTCTTGGGGAAACTTTGTGTTCACCTCTGAGCAGAAAGTTCACAAACGAACTGAGAAGAATGAAATTATTAAATAAAAAATATGAGCTTTGGGAGGGTAGATGGAGGTATTATAATAATTTATGGCTGCTGCATCTTCAGCCACCAACCTGCTGTTTTACATCATATTAAAGCTACACACAGATAGTTTAAATTCATGCTCTTACTATGAAATGAAGACGGTTTCCTATTCTCCATCTTGTACCCAGAATGCATTGCTTCAGTTCTCCAATAAACTTTTTAAAACTACTAATATATTACATGATTTCTTATCAAAATCCTATCATAAACATAAGAAAATGACCAGGAAGCAGCAGAACTATCAATCCACAAAATGTTTTTTTTTAACATGAGCCAAAAGTGTGTTTCAACAAATCACCTCCCCAAACACAACTAACTTCTTAAGTCGGCAGTCTAACATTGCAGGAAAGGAAAACTGTTGGTGTCACATTACAAAATATAAAAGTTGTGCCACAAATGGCGGGAGGGGGTCTTAAAGTTTTGGCGACTAAGACAATTTTTTTTAGGTTTTGTTGCTTGTATCTTTTGAAAACTACAAGTTGTAGCCTAGTCTTTTTTTTATCCAATAAGGTCATCTTATGCCTCATCTTCATTATTATTTTTAAATTAGTATCATTTACAGCAACATTTAATGCCTCCATAAAACTGCTGCAAAAGTAGAGCTTGATTAGATATTAACTTAGTTCCATTAAAACAACACTTTGTGTTTTATAGAAAGTACAAATGTACGCCACTGAGCCAAACAAAGTACCTCTCTTTCCCCAGATGCTCTCCTAGGTGTCTTCTGTGAAGTCTTTCCTCAGACATCATGGAAAGAAGATCAAACGCTGCACGCTGCCTCGGCTGCAGTGCTTCTGTAAGAAAGTGGATCAAGGATTTGATTGTTTAAATGTTTTTCATGCGAAATTCGTATAACCGCACTGCTGTAAATGTTTTCCGTTGTAGGTTTCCTTAAAGTGGTTTTAAATCCTTAATTAGGCGTCTGCTTCAACACAAGTTTGTAAAAAACAAATATACTTTGATAGTGTTTTGTTTTATTTAATTAAATAAAGAAATTAGTTTTACGTACATACAATTGTAAGCAAATAAGATGCACATTAACTTACATTAGCTCTAAACAGAACCAAATATGAGAACTGAACTGTGGGTAATGTGGGGCTTCAACAACAAAAAAGTGGTTCTGGTGCATTTATTTAAATTTATTTAAAAAGTCTGAACAATTGCTCAAACTTATTATTACAAGAATGTTGGCATTGCAATGTAAAATTTGACAAACTTTCATATTTGAACAGAACAAATTAAAAGACGATAAATTTCAACATATGTTTTAAGTAAGTGATCTTATCATTACAGCTGTTTGGTCCAGAACAGTCAAAAAACTCTTGTATTTTAGTGGATAACAAAAAGTGTCTGCAGCTGATAAAAACTGAAACTAAACCTTGTTTTTTTATTTGCTCCCAGCCACGTGTCTGCAGATTGACTTTTCCACTTGAGAAGTTAGCATGTCTGGACTCTGAATGGATGATAAGAACGACTAACAAAAGCTTTAAAAAGTGACAAATGAGCTGTCGGGAAGAAACTGACATCTCCCACTGCTCAAATTCACAAGGTACAGAGAACGGAGAAAAAAAAAAACGTTACTGTCATGCATCACCAGTAAAAGCTAATCTTTTGCTAAACTGCACTTTGAAGCATCCAAACGTGCCRGTCCTCCTCAGATGTGTAAAGCAGGTGTTTCTGATATCCAGATGTGATGAAACTAACGTTGCTGCTTTTTACGAATTTTATTTCAACTCAGTTATTCTCACAGTTAATAAAGTTATATTTGTTACAAATATAATAACGTAACGCTATGAACATAAGGCCTTGATTATTTTATTGTCTTTGAAATAAAATACCTAACATCACATATTTCCAAGATTTTACTGGACTATGAAAGTAGCTAATTATAATTTTGGAAGAAAAAAAATCCCCAGTAGGATTTCAAAAATAATGTGTTTTTACACCACTTGTAAAACCTTTGTAAACCTTGGCAAATTCATGACAGAGAGTCTTTAGTCCGAATCCTTGGTCTGAAAACTGTATTAGTTCCACTTCTCAGCAGACTGAACCTGCCTGAACTCCTCTTCTCTCTCTGGAAAAAAACCTCTTTAGACTGAGATTAAACACATCGCCTGAAATGAAGAGGAACTCAGTAAAAACGCCCCCCCCCCACTCCCACACACACACACACACACACACACACACCCACACCAATAAAAAAAAAAAAAAAAAAAAAATTATCAGTTCCTCCTTGCATCACAAAATGGAGCAATAAATGTGGAAACTGTGCTGCATTTTATCAAGTTGACATCAAGAAAGAGAGTAGAAACCAGGAAGCTAAACACTGGRAAAAAAAATGGATGACACTTTGCATCATTTCTACAGTATTTTGATGTGCCAACACTTGTGGCCCTAATTAACCGATGGAGACTTCTAAAATATAATTGGGGAAATAATTGGAGCAACAGACCAGAAATTRGACACAGCTGCTGGGAAGCCAGCAGAGCACCAGTGTCTGGGTCTGTCCTCGGGTCAAGAAACGCTCAGAAAGTTCACTTTTCTGTTTGTAGTGTGCAGCTTTGAAATCTAAAATCACAGATGAAGAACAAAAAAAAAAAGACATCTGTTAACTTCTGGTCTCCTGTCAATGAACTCCTTTTAGGTTGCTTTGCTTTTATTAAAGAAAATATTTACGGATATTTGGTTGCACCTAAAAAATACCTTCATATTTGTTGCAGACATTAGGTGTGTGAGCAATATGACTGGATGATTTAAATTTGACTAAATGTTAATGCAAACTGGTACATACTGAGTACTTAATAGTTACAAATTATGTATCTACTGGGATATGGTTGTATTATGAAAAGAATTGTTACCCTGCACTTACCGGGTACTTGTAATGTACCATGTAAGCATTAGGGATGTACCTGGTAAGTACCTAACTGGAATTTTACCAAATACAAGTACCAGAGTGACGAGTGACTTCATAAGACTGCCTGGYCCCCATAGATACAAGGTGTAAAACCACATACCTTACAGAATACATATTAGTATGTAGGTATGTATCRGKCTGCTTTATGTATTGCTACCATCTTTGCTTTTTCAACAACACATTGGATTGTGTATATTTTGATGCTCAAAATCAATCTTTAGAATGATACAAAAACATGAGGGTATACATATATGTCCAGGTAACCACAGAGACTTTGGAGAGAAGAAGAGCAACGCAGCCATGCAGCCAAGCAAAGCCTGAATAAAACGGGGCTGGAAAGCTCCTTGATTTATRCAGTTAGGTAGATGGACCAAATGTATCCTCCTGCAGTATTTATTAGACATGCGGACCATCACTCTGCTTTCTGAATGCAAAAGTGGAGGGTGGACAGAGCGCTTCGCATAACATTGCATAATTCAAGGCTGTGACATACTAATGGAGGATGGCAATGTGATTATTTGCATCATTTCCATAAGATCATAATGTTGCACATTCGCTGCATTTGAGATTAAAGCAGCGGAGCAGTGCCCTGTGCTGCAGGGGCTTTGGGGTGTTTGCCTCTGCTGTGCTGGCAGCCACTGGCAGACGGCTCCAGCATTAAAATAGTCTTATGTTTATTGATGTCTTGACAAAGTCAAGCTATGTTCACTTAAATATCAGCGTTCCTCCAGMTGAATTAAATGCCTAGCATTTCCTCAAGGAATGTGTGTCGCCTGCCACCTTGGCAGAGTTTTGGATTATTTTATGCTGAGAAAAGATGCCGTCAGACATTCAACGTCATGCTRTGAAGCCATGAGATGTCATGCTGAAAGTACAGCRGGTAAAATAMKTATTGAACAAATGAAATTTTCACCAGATGTYGGTAACAACCCAAGTGATTCAAACRTACAAAGAAATCAAACCATAAATGTCCAGAAATGAAGTTATTTGTAATAATGTGGAATGGCACAGGGAAAAAGTATTGAACACACTTACTGAAATTTATCTAATACTTTGTACAAAAGCCTTTGTTGTCAATGACAGCTTCAAGACGCCTCCTGTATGGAGAAACTAGTGGCATGCATTGCTCAGGTGTGATTTTGGCCCATTCTTCCTCAAACAGTCTTCAAATCTTGAAGGTTTCGTGGACCTCTTCTATGAACTCTGATCTTTAGTTCTTTCCATAGATTTTCTGTTGGATTCAGGTCAGGTGATTGGCTGGGCCATTCCAGCAGCTTTAGTTTCTTTCTCTGAAACCAACTGAGAGTTTCCTTGGCTTTGTGTTTGGGCTCATTGTCTTGCTGAAATGTCCAGCCATGTTTCATCTTCATCATCCTGGTAGATGGAAGCAGATTTTTATCAAGAATGTCTCTGTACATTTTTCCACTCATCCTTCCTTCAATTATTTGAAGTTTGCCAGTACCATATGCTGAAAAACAGCCCCACACCATGATGTTCCCACCTCCAAACTTCACTGTTGGTATGGTGATTTTGGGCTGATGTGCAGTGCCATTTGACCTCCAAACATGATGTGTATTCTGGCATCCAAACAGTTCAATGTTGGTCTCATCTGACCAGACTATATTCTCCCAGTATTWCACAGGCTTGTTTAAATGTTGTGCAGCAAACTTTAAAGGAGCTTCAACATGCTGTTTCTTCAGCAGTGGAGTCTTGCGTGGTGAGCGTGCATACAGGCCATGGTGGTTCAGTGCATTACTTATTGTTTTCTTTGAAACAAWCGTACCTGCTAATTCCAGGTCTTTCTGAAGCTCTCCACAAGTGGTCCTTGGCTCTTGGACAACTCTTCTGATAATTCTTTTCACTCCTCTGTCAGAAATCTTGCGAGGAGCACCTGGTCGTGGTCAGTTTATGGTGAAATAATGTTCTTTCCACTTCTGAATTATGGCCYCAACAGTGCTCACTGGAACCTTCAGAAGTTTAGACATTCTTCTGTAACTGATGCCATCATTATGCTTTGCAACAATAAGGTTGTGAAGGTCTTGAGAGAGCTCTTTACTTTTACCCATCATCAGATGGTTCTTGTGTGATACCTGGCCATCATTTGGGTCTTAACCAGCTGATATTAACTTGCACTGACAAGGGGCAGGCTTGCTTTCTAATTACTGAGAGAGTTCAGCTGGTGTCTTGGCTTTCCATGCCTTTTTACACCTCCCTTTCTTCATGTGTTCAATACTTTTTCCCTGTGCCATTCCACATTATTACAAATAACTTCATTTCTGGACATTTATGGTTTGATTTCTTTGTATGTATGGATCACTTGGGTTGTTACCAACATCTGGTGAATATTTCATGTCATTAGCACCTCTAGTAATATATTTACTGAGAAAATTGTTGACGTGTTCAATACTTATTTTACCCGCTGTATGTGTCGTAAATAGCTCAGCTACTACCACACTTACGTTCTATCTCCACATCTGTACACTTGATTGAGTTTTGGACATTTTTGTTTGTTAATGTTGATTAGCTGAGGCGGCTATCTTGAATTGGATTGACTTTAAAAATGAATCAGTTGTAGTTGTACATCCAGTGATTATTTCCAGAAATATTCATTAAAATCTATGCTACAGTTCATGAGATATTTTGCTAACAGACAAATTGACACAAATACGCACACAAGCATGGGCTAAAGCATCATTGCCCCATTGCTTTTGGTGTCAGGAAATAAACTAAATGCACAATGCTAAAACTAATAATACAAACATAAAAAAGATGAATTTATATGAAGTGAATGAAATTTCGAGCTTATAAGAGTGATTTAAGTTTGTCTCTGAAGTAACTTAAAATGCCCAACATCAGTTCAATTAGTGTGGCAGAGGCAAAGGTCAGATGAGTTACATGAATGAACAAAAATCTCTTTTTGTTTGATGTTTTTGCCTTTCCAGATTGAGCACTAAAATGTGCATTTCTGTTTCTTTCCAGTAGAGAGCACTGTGGGAATTTACTGGGGCCCACCACTGTGTGTCTGTGTGAATAAGACCACCGCAGAGATTACAGTGTGTGAGGAAAGCTGCGCACTGTTTGCTTGACTTTGTGGCACTCGGTAAATAATCTGCAGGGTAACATTTCAGGCTATTTTCTACTTCAAATGTCGCCTTTTACATTCGAGAGGCCGACAAAAGACTCAAAACTGTTTACAGCTCACTTTTATTGATCAAATCAAAAGCTGCAATTCATAAATCTAAAAAAAAACCCCATCAGTTTGAAATGCATTTGTGCAAAACAAAAAGCGTCAAAAACAGATGTCGGTGTTGTTACAGTCCAAATATATGGAAATCACTCGCAAGTTTTCTTCATAAAACTTTGAATAGACACTGTAACCCTGCCAACTGTGATGCAAATGAGAGCAGATACATCAGAGGAAACGAGTGATTTGAAATCTTGCAGGTGAATTCCCTCCAACCAATTTCCCCATCCAGCCTCTATAATCTTTTCCAACGAGAAATGGGCAGAGTTTTATTAGTGGCTGCTGCAGATCGTTTCTGTGGAGTAAAATGTAATATGTCTTTCTCACTATTTATCTTTCTGACCAACACGTTTGCTGCACAAAAACATRCAAACTCGCTGGCATTTGATTTATTTATGGACCTCCAATGAATCCAAGGGGAATCGAGTTTTTGCCCGTGTCTGTTAGCAAAATACTGAATGAAACACTCTGGAAGTAAAGCAAACACTAAAAGAGCTAGAATTTAGTCGATTTCACAAATATTGAGCTAAAATTTGGTGTGGTAGTAGCTGAGAGTCACACTCAACACATACTCTAATCACTAACAGTCTCACTGTAGCACTTAAGATTGGGAACATTATTTTCCAGGCTTGCTTTAACCCTCATCACGGCGGATGATATGCATTCATTTGAGGACTTGTAGGCTTTAAATTATTAACATTGTTGGCATCTTCCTAAGTCTTTTTTCCCATTAACGCTCTCCTGCTGTGATAAAAGAAATAAAWGTTCATTCTGTATTAAACCTCATGCTGAGGCTTGTTGATAAGGAAAAGTGTCGTGCTCTGAAGCTCGGCCGTTACTTTTCCTGCATTGAAAACAAACAAACAAAACTTGGTTTATAAAGCAGTAAATTATCAGAGGGCAGTAATAAGACGATTTTTTTGGCGCATTCATTTAAATGAATAGAAGTTTATCTGCGTAAAACATAATTTGTGACAAAACTGACAGTGCTGGTAATTGTCCTCTCCACTGGAATTACAGCAGCTCTTGAGAGGGAAAAAATATATTTGCTTTCACAAGTTTGATGATGCTGCATGTTAAAAGCAGGGGGAGGAGGAGGAGGAGGGGGTTGGCTGGAAGAGCCAAAACTAAAAAGTGGATCTCAGATAATTGGCAAGAAAAATGCACATCATGTTGGCAGTAATAATTTTGCATAATATTACCAAGAGAAAAACCTTAAGTTGTTTTATTATTTTTTTCATGAACAGACTTAAATTGGTTGCAGTACAACTTATTTACTGTATATATAATTACAAATATGGAGCAAAGTGTTTGCATGAGGATTTACTGAGCTGAGAGAATTACATTAAACTGACTATTTCCTCTCTAAATG
>NW_013952642.1:305510-310936 GCF_001266775.1 Austrofundulus limnaeus | reverse complement strand
ACACTACTGTGGATGGATTACTTATTTCATTTTTTAATACTAAATTACCAAATGATAAATGCTAAATCATAGTTTATACATCAAAGTGTCTAATATTGACATATCTGGGATAAATTTTATCCCATAAAATATTCTCACTTTTTAAGTTTGCATGTGTTTGTGTACCTTGATGGTGATTTTGCAAAAAGAAACTGGAAAGTTATGTAATACGCTTAGTTTACAGTCCTTTTATTTCTTGGCCTTGTCTGCTTGTGGTCATGAAGTGACCACTTTTTTAATCTTAGAATTGCGTTTTTCCACAACTCAGTACTAAAGCTACCACTCTCTGCAAACTAAATTACACATTCTTAATAAAAATCTCCCTTCTGAGCAGCAGCTTTCCCCCCCAAGATCCTTTGGACAAAAGTCTGCACAGATTTTTCACAACTTGTCTTATAGATTCGGCTGATTCTTTCATATCTGTGGCCTTTTGGACCTCCCTGTCAGAGTTTCTGGAACCAGGCAGCTCAGTTTCTTTTATTTTCTTCTGCAAACATATTAAACTGTATTCTCTTGTAACAACGAGAACTTACAGAGTCTTGAATAGGTATTCACAACTCTTGATTTTTCTCCAATTTTTTTCAGCTTAGTTGCAAACTTTGTGATAAAACAACAGAAAAAAAAAGACAACACAACTGCATAGTGGTAAGCAAATAAAACAGAATGCTGCCTGGATTTGTGTTCACCTTCTTTTACTCTGAAAAGCTGAAAACAAAATCCAGAACAACCACTTATCTTTAGAAGGCACCTAATTAGCAGAGTGTAATTTAAACCCAAAACAAGATAAATTGCATTTCGAAAATGCTACTGTGAATGCTTCATGCTGAAAACTTAAGCTAAATGATGCTGAAATTCAGCTGAAAATATCAATTTTTAAATAATTAATATAACCTTTATTTCATGAGTCAAAACATTAAGAACAGTTTCTTATTCACAATGTTGGCCTGAGAGTGCAGTTAACAGCAAATGTGTTAAAGCAAGTTCAATTTGAAAAGCTGAAGGAAGCCAAAAGAAGCCTAACTTTGCTGAAAACAGTAAAAAGGAGCAAAAATATAGCTGAAATAGTAAAAAAACAGCTAAAAGCTAAAATAGTAGAATATAACAGAAAACAACTGCAAAAAGCATAAATGGCACAAATTAGTAGAAAAAAGCACAAAACAGAAAAAATCAGAAGAATAGCAGAAAGAAGCAGATCTAAAGCTGAAATAGCATAAAAAGCTAAAATTAGCATAAAATAAGCTAAACGTAGCAGCCAAAAGTTGTAAATAACACCCAGATAGTGAAAGCTTTGTAAAAAAAAAWGTATAATTAGCAGAAAAAAAAGGCATAAAAGTACAAAAAATTTACAAATTGTAGTAAATTAGTTAAAACAACTGAAATTGTTTTGAAAAACAGCTAAAATGTAGTTGGAAATCGTTAGGAAGCATAAGGAGCACATGTTTGCTGAACTTGTGTATTTAGCTTAAAAAAGCTAACTTTAGCTAAAAACAGCTGAACATTAGCTAAATTTGCAGCAACTAATATAGYTGAAAACATCAGAAGGAAGCATAAATAGCACAAATTAGCAGAAAAGAAAGCACAAAAAGGTTACAATTAGCAAAATAAGTAGCTAAAATTGGCACAAGGAAGTTTAAAAAGAGCAGAACCAGAACAAAATGTGTAAGGTTCTGTAAAGATTTAGAAACATTTTAAAGATGTTGAAAACAGCTCCATTCATTTTCAGTGGCAAAAAATGGCTAAAAAAGTGCAATGTCTGAAAAAGTAAAAATAGCTGAAATACCAAAAGTCATAGCAGGATTGTCATAAATGAGCTGAATGTTTTGATGTATGAATTGTTGAAATTGCACAACAATTGTGGAACAAGTTAGAAAAACGTGCAGAAGAACAAATATGTGAATGCTATGAAGCATTCACACAATAMTTACAGCAGTTCTGTGAAATYATCAGAGATTTGTCACTGAAAATYAGTGATCAAACAGCATCATGAAGACCAAGTAACACATCATTCAGGTCGCGTCTTTAAAACAGGATTAGGTTATAAAAAAGAATATCCTAAACTTTAAACACTGCAGAGGTTTGTTTCATCATACAAAAACGGAAGAAGAGGGGCAAATAAAAACTTACCAAGACGTGGCCGTCCATCTAACTTGACAGGTGCCAAAAAAAAAAAGAAAAAAAAAAGAACATTAAACTGTGAAGCAGCCAAGAAGCTCATAGTAACTCTAGAAAATCTGTCTACTATGACAATAGTCAGACAGTCCACAGAATCTGACCTTTACCACCAAGAAGAAAGCCATTGTTGAAAAAGAACTGTTTGCTGTTTGCCACCTTGGAGAGAACAAATACACGGAAGAAGGTGCTCTTCTCAGATCAGACAGATTTTAGCCGTAATGTAAAAGTGCATATCACCCTGAACAAACCATCCCCACYGTGAAACACGGTGGTGGCAGCAGCATGTTGTGGGGATGCTTTTCTTAAGAGTTTATAGGAACATGAATGGAGCTAAATATAGTTCAGTTCTGGAAAAAACAAATAACAAAAACTATGAGACTGCAAAAGCAGCCGGTTCGGATGTTATCAGTCCATTAAATGGACRTTATTAGTGATTATCAGTCCCATAGAATGGCTTCAGTCTGTCCCAACAGTGCCCCCTAGTGGGTTATCAGTGCAAAATACGTTGGAATGGAACAATCTGCTGCTGCCAGAGTCTGGTCTACTTTATCTTAGCCCATGTCATTTTCTCTAAAATTAACCTTAGTGGCTTTATGCCTCATCCTAACCAGCCTACACATTCTCACTCCCAAGTCGTCACATATTGACGCTTTTCCAAAGGTTCCCTCTGCGTCTTATTTTGATGCACAGGGTACCCCCCTCGCGTCAGCCCTTGACGCCCGCGGATTTTCCGGGTTTCGCCACCAGGGGTCTTTGGGTCGGGGGTCTGAGGTTAACATGAGGGATCAGGATTAATGGTTAAATTTAGGTACTGGGATCAGGGGTAGGATGTCCATGGTGAATATTTGGTCATTTTACGCTTTAGAACATGTTGACGTGAATTTCGTACATTTTCTAAAAATGGTTAATTTTAGGTACTACGGTCAGGGACAGGATGTCTAAAGTGAACAAAGGCAATTTCAGGCTTTGGAACGGTCGTTTTCGCGCATTTTATACACTTTCTGAAAATATGTCAGACTTCGCCCCATCTCGTCACTAACTGACGTGACGGGGGTACCCTGCGCGTCAAAATCGGACGTAGAGGGAACCTTGGAAACGCGTCTATGTGTGACGACTTGGGAGTGAGAATGGGTTGAACCAGCTGACAGTCTGAGGCAATTCTATGGGACTGATAACGGCCAATAACGCCCATTTAATGGATGATAACATCTGAAGCAGGTGGCAAAAGAGCTTCCAGCAGAACAACAACACCCCAAAGAATCACCCAGAGATATGTTGTCTTATTAAAGTATCAAGTGTTAAAATGACCTCAACCCAACTGAGAATCTGTGGCAAGGCTTGAACGGTTCCACTCGCATTTATTCTCCAACAAATCTGAGTTTGATCTATTTGACAAAGATTTAGCAACAATTAAAACCTGTGGCTCACAGTCAGAAGTGGTTACAGTCAAGGACATCTAGAAGTCAAACTGGAGCGAACCAATGTAAAAAATWAATCCATTAAATAGTTTGAGCTGTAAGTTTGGCCTCTAAGTTTTAAAAACTAACCCRTACTCCAGGACACCTGATCACTTCTCTTTCTGATGCAAACCTGAACGTAATTGATACAAACTCTGTAATTAGTGAATTCAGTCACCATGAAGGCCAGTGATCTCAGGGTTTTCCATCTGGTCAAAGCTAGACCGATGTTTATTCATGTTTTACGTCTTTTTCTCGCTTCAGCAAACCTTTTCATGTTTCAGTTTTCTTAATCAACTYATTTCATGCACCGTTCTTCCTTAGACTTGTATAATATTCTACTTTTCAATACTTGCAAATTTCTCTTGACTGATTCATTCGTTGTTTTCACTCTTTAAACTATACTCCTTCATGTTGCTTTTATCAACATAAAACGTCTGTTCTCTCWTTTAGAAGCATCTGTTAAATATGCTGTATTAAAAATAATAATTTAGTGATCATTATTTGAAGCTACAACATTAATATATTTTCACCTCATATGGTTGTTAAATAYTGTTACATTAAAAGTTCAAGTGATGGGAATAGTTGTCCTTATTTAATGAAAATGTTCTTTTATTTTAATGATTCATATAATATCTGCCCCATTTAGTGTTTGGGTGTCTATAAATAAGCCAACACTTCACTCAAACATGGAGCACAGGTAATGAGTTACGCTCAGAAACAAACAGCAGAAAAAAAGTGTGCAMACTATAAAGAGGGAGATCAATGAGCTGTTTGAGGGGCTCAGTGGGGGATTTCATGATTTGGTTTGTTTTTATTTGGGTTTAGATGGGGATTCTGCAGCCCAAATGTAACATCTAGTGGTTTTGACGTTTTATAATAAAGCATTATGCTTTAAAAAAACACTTTAAACAAGAGGATTTACTTAAAGCAGATAGCTTTTGCTTTCCTTTTTCTCTGTTTCATGACTTCACTCTGAAATTCCTGGAAAATGAGTTTTAAAAACAGCAACAAACAGCACTGCATCTGCTGAGTCTCTTCAAACTCGCCACCATCTGAGAGCTGCTTAAATGAAGGCTGACGACAAATGAAGTCCTCCTCTCACTGTCCAGTTCAGACAGAACAGCTAATCCTTTCATGGTTCTGTCTGAAAGTTACTTTAAAAGAATGGAAACGCGTCACCGCTTTTCACTCCTATGCAGACCTCACTCAGACGGCCCCATCGTTCTTTTTTTCACCAAAACAGATGTTTGACTGTCTCGGTGAGGTAAAAGCTTGGATGGCTTCAAACTTTCCTAAATGTCAMTGAGAAGAAAACTGAAGTTATTAGTTTTGGTCTGAAGAGAAGCGAGGCTCGCTTGAACTSTTTGTAAAATCTCACATAAAATAATACGCCGGTGATATTTCATATTACAGAGTTCTGTAGTAAATACATCATTTTAATCAAATTTTATCCAAAGTGAAGTTGTTGATAAGGTTTAATGAATAAACAGGATTTGTCACATTGCTCCTCTCATAGCTGAGCACTGCTRACAAACAATAACTGAACTCTATCACCCACTTCGGATGTTATCATCCATTAAATGGACATTATTAGCCGTTATCAGTCCCATAGAATGGCGTCAGACTGTCAGCTGGTTAGTATGAGGCATAAAACCACTAAAGTTTTTTTTTATGCAATCTGGTTAATATGAGGCATAAAGCCACTAAGGTTAGATTTAGAGAAATTGACATGGTAGAGTGGACTCCAGTGGTAGC
>NW_013952642.1:303319-305500 GCF_001266775.1 Austrofundulus limnaeus | reverse complement strand
GGAATGCAACAATCTGCTACCGCCGGAGTCCACTCTACTTTATTGTAGCCCGTGTCATTTTCTCTAAATCTAACCTTAGTGGCTTTATGCCTCATATTAACCAGATTGCATAAAAAAAAACTTTAGTGGTTTTATGCCTCATACTAACCAGCTGACAGTCTGACGCCATTCTATGGGACTGATAACCGCTAATAACGTCCATTTAATGGACTGATAACATCTGAACCGGCTGGCTCTATGTGGTATTTCCTGCATTGAAACAACATTTTCAAAGCTCCTCTTATAAACACTTGACATAATATACGACTGACTAAAATGAAATAAATAATACAGAAATACAAATAAAAGTAAACGTAAAAGATTTTTACTCACTGTTGAGTTGTGACGACTATCAGCCATCTTGAATTCTGAACTCTCCTTCTTTCCGACAGGGAATTCCCATTCATAACCAACAGGCATCGTGGGAAATGTAGTTTATGGTCGATGCTGGCTTTTAAACAGCTTATTTTAGGCCCAGGCTGGTCCACAGAGGTCATCATGTCTTTAGTTGTCCTGAGGTCCAGGCTGGTCCACCTTTTCAACTCCTAAACTTCCACCGGTTTTGTTGAACTCACCTAATGTTCCCGTAAACTGTTCTTTTTCTGAGTAATTTTTCGCTTAATCCCAAAAATAAAAATAAAAAAATCAATCTCTTAACAACTGTCTGAGTGTTATATAGATCAGGTAAAATCTTTACTTAGAAGGACATTTTTTTTGTTGGTTTTTAAGAGAAGTTGCCAGTAGAAGCTATAAGCTTGTAGCTCCATTGTTGACAGCAGCATTGCAGCAGACGTCTCATGCTTTTATAATTGTCGATGCCAATAAATACCTGCTGGAGTCATTTAGCCTGGACATGACTGCCAATTGTAGCTTTCCCACTGAGCACAAAAGCGTGATAGTGGGTGTGTGTGAGTWTTTGTCCAGTGTGACAAGGCCTTTAGTGGCCCTGAGGTGCAGATTACAACAGCAGCATAGTAGATTGTGATAAAATGTTTTTCAGCCTGCTAGCCCATCAGCCATTGGGTGACTCATTCTTTTATCTGAAAACATTTTCAATAAATTCCCATCCAACACATCGCTGTGGGTGACAGCCTACACTTGTTGAGTTTGACGCACAACGCAACAAAAAGAGAAGTTTATTTTCTACTCTGTCTTTTCAACAAACGTTGTGACATGATGATTTAGGTTTGATTTTCTGTGTCAGTAATTAATCTGAACCAGGATTTATTTTTTATCTTATTTATCTTTGCAGAACTGGAAACAACAGATTTGCAAACCGTGAAACTGTGACAGCAGGAAGGTAATTATTAAAAATAAAAAAAATATCTGCAGAAAGTCAGTCGACATAAATGGCCAAAGGATAAAAAAAAAAAGCTCAATAAATCTGTTTTTCTAACTGCTTTGAGATTTTGATTTTCAGCTTTGGATTGCTGCTATGCGTGTTTTTGAGTGTCTCAACAGAAAACAATGCCTGTTTTGATTATTTAGTTGTTAACTACGTAAAGTACTTAATGTATTACTCCCAAATAGAATCAAACAGTAAAATAAAATCTGGATGAAGTTGAAAGAAACATCAACATAAATCCGATCACTGAATCCTACTGTCCTAACTGCAGTTAGATATTACTTCTAGAAAAAGAGATTTAGAGAAATAATATTGATGTTTTAGCTGCACTCTGAAATTACTCATTTTTCCCCTTTTTTTTTTCTTTCTGGTAAGCATTATGCTGATGGTTCTGTTGAACATCAGCAGAAGCCTTCTCAAATCCGAGGCTTTCTAACTTCGACTGGTGTTTCTTCAAACAAATTTCCTACAAGGTTTGATCCAAAATGTTTGTGATTGAAAGTCCACGCTTAAAAGGTCACAATAAAATGAAGCAAACCCTGCTTGTGTCTCTATATGGCTGGCCTCTGATCTATTTTAAGCTCTGTGGTCGGCTTGAGCACATCAGATAAGCTGAGGAAGAGGTGTCTTATCTTGGGGTTTTTCTTCTGTTCTTTAGGGGGATATACTGCAGTTTACGTTTTCCAAATACCAACTACAATCAGGTGTCTTTGCTATGAGGTGCCATTTGTAAAGTTACACAGTCAAATATTACCACCAATATTTTCGTTTTATTTAGCCTTTTATAAGTAAAAAAG
>NW_013952642.1:300114-302678 GCF_001266775.1 Austrofundulus limnaeus | reverse complement strand
AAGTTAAATATTTAGTTTATAATCTATGACATTTCTAAATGTATGAATCACATGGTGGAAAACTGACTTTAAAAAATAAATCTGTTCTTTTTTTCTTATAAAAGGCTAAATAAAACAAAAATATTAGTGGTAATATTTGACTGTGTAACTTTACAAACAGCACGCCATACTTTGCAACCTTAAAGGTGATTTAATCAGTTAACAAATAACATCCATGTCACAGTGTAAACATACACACAACTTGCCACAGATTTTATGACTAAAGCTGCCAATAAAAACACTTAAAAGTCTAATTTAATGTGAAAAAAGTAGGTTGTGCTAAATGTCAATAAGCATCTAATAATGCAAAAGCAAAGAGAGTTGCACAAGTTTAAACTAGTATTTCTCACCCAACTTTAGTGCAAATTTCAAACCAACCTTGCAACATGCAAACAGCAGACCTGATCTACGCAGTAATATGTTATTAATCATGCCAAGTCCTTGAGATATTCTGAGTTCTTTGCCACACTGTCTTCTCAGCAKAAGAGGTAAAAGTGTGGCACTTCAGAATCCTCTGGGAGCCATTACTGGCATCGCTGATGCAAGAAATGAATTCAGCGTAGAAAATAATACCCTTGAATAATTAATTAGATGAGTTTTAAATCAACAACAAACACATTGACTTCATAAAAGGGAAGCAGGTAAAAACCCAAGGATGCTGTTAAATGGTGGCAAATCTTAAAGAYAATCAATAAGCTGAGGGTGTGGAGCTATATTTAATTATATGGATGCTTATAGCCTTTATTATCCTAATACAACATGGGTWCTCTGAAATGTATTTAAGGCTTCGGAAAGTGAAATGATGGAAATGTTACAGTACAGAAGGAGTAATGGAATAAAAACAGCATTATATCTAGCTAATTTTGCATCATCATTACACAGATAAAGTCCTGGTGCAAACAAGGAAAAATACAATTCTCCTCAATATTGCTATCATTATCAAGTAACTTAACTGCAAAGCACACATAAAGTGCAATAAAATCAAACAGAACTTTAAAGGCAGGGCATTCTTTGACTGACAGTCAAATAATAAGAGAGAGCTGACAAAAACGACAGAAATTTAGTCATTTTGATCAAACATTGAAAGTAATGCAAGGCAATCTCTTGCAAAATTTGTAGGTGCAAAGATGCAACTTGAAAACATTTGTGAATAAATAAATTAGATAAAATCAGGTAAAAGTTACATGAAATGCATCAGTGCTTGTAAAAGAGTTTCAGAATGAATCGATTTTTTCACGAAATGAGGAAAGTACATTTCTAATCGCTCTAAGAAAAAAATCAGAAAAAGGAAGACAACTTCAGTTTAACAGAAACTGCAGATGTTTTTTTGAGGTTTTTCTCCCATCTGCCACAGAGTAAACTGTGTGTTTGTCCCTCTTTCAGCTGATGTTAATTTAAGATGAGTTTTACGCGAGGGAAGTGTAATTAATATAATCCATCATTTCATAACTTTAGACAGACATAAAAATATTAATTATCTTGGTGTTGTAGTGTTGTGAAACTAATTATAAAAAATAAATAAATAGTACATTGTTCGGGATGATAAGGGGGGTAAATCAGTGGCTGATTCAGCGACTAGTTGAGAGTAATTTAGGCGCATTATGAATAAACCCAAATCAAGTGCGATAAAAAATAATCACAGTTTAATGAATATCCATTGTCATTGTGTGAGTTTAATATTCATGAAATGTAGCAGCATTAAAACAAACAGTAAGGGGATTAAAGATGATTATTTTTCTCAATTTTGTTTCCTTGCCCAACAGACCGGCTTGAATTTCTGCTCATGACCACTGATAGCTTGATGCTGAATAAATTATGAAACTGTTTCTGCAAAGATTTGCTGTCGATGTGACTGACCTGCTGTAGATAACAACGTGATAACTCGATCGAAACATGAGCTGATACGAATAATTRCACAGAAAAAAAACTGCATAAGTTATTTTATTGAACGTTTTCTGATAAAAATGTTCCTTATAATAACTCACAGGTGTAATCTGAGAACAGTTCCTGGAACACGATCAAACATGAAGCAGATATTAGTGGCAGGAGACATAAATCCCTAATCAGCGATGGCACAAAGAGATACATGTAGCTCTGGGCTTTAATGTAATCATTAATGAGGGAATCACTGTTTAAAATAAATATTGAAATAAATGTGGTTTAGAGTGCAACATTAGGGGAATTTGCTCTGCTAACATTATTCAAGGCATTTCTTCATCAATTACATGTCTGGATTTCTTCAAATAAACGCATATTGCACATAATAAATTCAATCAATCCTGGTAAATGAAATACATATTGTATGATGAGATGTTTTGAGATGTGTTGACGCTCAGAGTATATTTTGAGGAAGACTCTCGTCTCTTTTATGCCAAGATTTTAGCTCAATATATGTAAAATTGACAGAATTAAAGCTATTTCTCTGTTAACTAATGGCAAATAATTGCAGCCACTTTATATTGACTCCAAAATTTAGTGAGCTGTAGATGTAGATCCAAACACTACTTTCTGAGAATATATATATA
>NW_013952642.1:295852-300065 GCF_001266775.1 Austrofundulus limnaeus | reverse complement strand
ATGTATATATGTAGAAAAATCCTAGATCCACCACTGAGTTTGCGCTCGAGACGAGTCAGGTACGAGCTGCAGCAGTTAGTTCCTGCACTGCAAAAACCGTCCATCTTACCAAGTTTTAAAACCTTATTTCAAGCCAAAAAATCTTTTTGATCTTGTTTTGAGACTGATTTACTAAACAAGATCTGATTGTGTAAGAATAATAATCTTGTTTTCAGAATGTGTAAGATTATTTGTCTTGTTAGTCTGAAAATTTGACTCAAATTAAGTTAAAATTTCTGCCAATGGAGTAAGACAATTTTACTTGGTAAGATTCTTGAAATAAGAAAAATTTGAGTCAAATAAAGTATTTCAAGAAGTCTTACCAAGTAAAAATTTCTTACTCCATTGGCAGAATTTTTTGACTTAATTTGAGTCAAATTTTCAGACTAACAAGACAAATAATCTTACACATTCTGAAAATAAGATTATTATTCTTACACAATCAGATCTTGTTTAGTAAATCAGCCTCAAAACAAGATCAAAAAGACATTTTGGCTGAYATAAGATTTTAAAACTTGATTAGGTGGACATTTTTTGCAGTGTGGAAACGCTCCGCTGTTCCAGCTTAACTCACCAGACAGAGCTGATTTGCATAAAAATGATAACCATAAAAATCTTGTGCTGAGGCAGTACTGAATTAAATATTGCTCTAAACAAGTTCAAAACATCGGTAGTCATGTGGCACATATGATTTTTGCATGGTGATCATGACTGAGTTTTTTACCATCTCTGCTTCAGACAGTTTTCTATAAACTACCTCAATGTGATACTTGAGTAAACGTACAAGTATCTTATCATGAAATTACGTTGGTAAAAGTTAAAGTCTCATCTAAAAATTTTACTTGAGTAAAAGTATTAAAGTATCTGTTTTTCTTTGTACTTAAAAAGTGAATTTCTGACATAAAATGTACTTAAGTATTAAAAGTAGAAGCATTGAGTAAAAATGAGCTGTTCGATTAATGGGAGTTGACCTCTCCAAAAAAACATTTTTTTTCTAAAGGTGTGCAGCTGTGATGGGTTGTGTACAAACTTATACAGTGTCAGAATGGTATATATCTATACTTCTCAACCAACCACAATTTAATTCACTTTATCCAGGAGGCACAATTTATTAGGGTAGTATTTTTCTTTAACAATAATCAGCCAGAATGAAATAGGAGTAAAAACTTCTACTTCTTATCTTTTTTTAAAAAAAATGTAAGAGGTAGAAAGTACAGATAATTGTGTAAAAATGTAAGGAGTGGAAGTAAAATGTAGGCTGAAAAAGAGTCACTCAAGTATAGTACAAATAAGCAAAATTTCTAAAGTACAGTAACAAAGTACTTTACAACTCTGTATGCAGATGATGTGGTTCTGTAGCACTGACTCTCAGCATGCATTGAGGCGGTTCACATGAGTGTCAGCTCCTCAAAGAGGTGAAATATTCCCCTCAGGTTGGAGGTTAAATATTTGCCTCAAACAGAGATGTTCACCAGAGATCGAAGGATTGACGGAGACATGGTTCAACACATTTCTGCCTTGTCTACATTCAGTAATGAGGGTGTTGCTTTGTTGAGTTAAAGTGAAGAAGAAGCTGCAGTTTACTGGTCCCTCTACACACTTTCTTCACACAGACCTTCTCATCTTTCATTTTTTGTGCGTTTTCTGGTGCAAAAGCTGCGTGGTCAACTGGAGGCTTGATCTCACAGCACGAGAAACCACACAGGTCTTCCACTCTTCTTTAAAGAAGGATGCTGAAGTTTTTAATCAATACAGTATTTTCTTTCCTTCAATTAATTTAGCAGTAAATTTCCTTTGTTTATTAAAAATTTGAACGCCTTACAGATATATAAGTTGACAAAATACATGATTTTTTTTCTGTACCTGCTTTGTTCTGTTCAGTGCCACAGTCATGCTTTTTTAAGAAAACTTATACTAGCTTATGTTTTCGAAAAAGAAAGAAAAACAATTACAACACAAATTTGATTTGCATCAGAGCTTTTAAGAACTACATTTTGAAACCTTTCAAATTTATCGACGCCATACAGAGATCAAATTTAATTGTTGATCATGTGAACTTCTGTCTCGCCTCTTCATCAGCACCAGCGAGAGCGAGTTGCATTAGGAAGCGCTTCCTCTCACTCAAACAGAACAAGGGCTTTTAATGAGAGCTTACATTAACTTCTATTCTGCATGAACTTTGCTTTATTTGCTTTTTAATGGGCTTGAACTAGGCCTCTTGTTTGCGTAAGATGAATAGTTGATGAAAAAGGTTTTGTTATGGATCCAGATAATGTGTTTGAATGGAAATGCATTACGTCTTTGCTTTCTCCTGCTCCCACTCTCTCATATAAAAGGCACTGAACATAATTTCAGTCCTGATGGCTGATTATGAGCTACACAACCACACATTTACCAGAGTCTGCAGTGAAGCTGACCCAGAGTCAACACCCTGCAACAAGCATTTTCACACAAGTAAAGGAGAAGGGGCTATAATGCAGTAGTTTGTGGTCCGGTTCAGATTGTCAACAGTAGAATCCTCTGGAGTCCGTTGTGGCTTTTATGTTTGTTTTCATTGGGCAGTTCAGAATTTTAGTCTCCCACGACTGAGGATTGCGTACTTTTTTTTCTTTCTGTTTCATCATATCAATGTTGAAGGAAAAGCAGGTATTTGAGTAAACCTCCCCTGGTGTTACTTTCTGTAACATAAATCCTGTTTGAAAGTCTCTGCCTGTGACAGAACATCTGAAGAAGATCCRGTATATACCTGCAGAGGCTACAGAGGAAATCACAAGTCCTGCGTATGAAATGAATAAGGAAATTTTCAAATGCCTCAATGGTGCCGGAATCAGAGCCTCCATTCTGCGGCCACTTTGACGACCGTTCAGCTTATCGCCTGTGGGACATGGTGAAATCTTGTCGCTTTAAGAAGGGCCACTGCACAGCYGAAGACTTTGAGTCTGTGAGTAATTTTCTCGCTTGCCTTTGAACTTAATCCTTTCAGTGGAGGTTTTKGCCTTAAGGCTCTCACAGTTGTTTGGCCGATATGAATAAACCAAGAAATATGCATACAATTCTCAGTGTAYTGAAGAATCAAAGACTTTCTCAATACATATACCTATTTTTACCTGGTTTCAGAGTTTGGTTTCTTAAGAAAAGAACAAATTTATTAAAGCGTATGCAGTACAGCTTCATACACATTGTGTTCTRGAGGAGCTAACAAGTTATAATTTAATCTTACAAAACTGTAGATAAACATTGAAGAGAAATTGTTTGATGCCTATACATTTATGCTTACATCAATTGTTTTATTGCAACGTTATCTTATTTGAGTACCTGCTACAAACAAGTTGCCAGTAATAATGCTTGTTGAATTGCAATTTCATGCACAAAACTCATTACGAAACAAAACAATTGGATTTATATATATTTATGTAGGTTTTAACACCTTTGCTTTGTCTTCATCTCTAGGTGAGAAATGTGATTAATGGTAACCAAACTGTTTCAAATTGTTTAGTGAGAGTTGGTTTCTGTTTGTGGCACACACTTCGAGCTGTAAAGTTTGTCATATATGAAGCCAAAGGTGGTGGGCATATTGCCAATTTATCACAAGGCCACACAAGATGACAAACATGCATATTTATAGCTCTGGTCAATTTCTAATCTTCATTCTGACCTTWTATGTGCCAACCTTTTAAACCCTCCTACATGTACAGTATTCAGATCAAGGTTGAACGCATGCATGTCCATGTAATTGAATTTTCTGCACACAAACTGGAAGTTCTCCAACCTATCCCCACAAAAGTTGGGTAGATTATTCCATGATATTTACAATCTCCCTTTATTTGATTAGCGATCTGCAAGCATCAAGGTAGATTAACTCTGGCCCCAAGGTGTAAATAACCCCCACAAATCTCTCCACGTTCAAGGCAGCCACTCACAGGGCATTAAGTTGTGAAAACTTTATCGATARCCTCTGTGTTTGGAGGTTTAATTAAAATCCTTCTCACTGGGAAGGCAGTGTCCCCGCACTGGGACRTCCTCCACAACAAAAAACATCACGTTTTATCATGTTTGTCACAACCATACATTTATGTCCGTTCAGCTGAAAATGACAGTGTTGGCAAATCACACTGAAAACAACCATAAACTTAGAGCTGGGAAACTCAAACCTTTTGGGTCTGAGGACCCCTTA
>NW_013952642.1:291286-294917 GCF_001266775.1 Austrofundulus limnaeus | reverse complement strand
CATCCATCCATCCATCCATCCATCCATCCATCCATCCATCCATCCATCCATCCATCCATCCATCCATCCATCCATCCATCCATCCATCCATCTGGATTTCTCAGATTTGGATATTTTGTGGTTGATTACAGTCATTTTCTTTAAACAGACAATCAACCAGTCTCCATTTAGTTTTAGTGTTTGTTTCTATAAATTACTTTTTTTTTTGTTTTAGGGGTATGACATCATATCCAGAGAGTGACCAGATTTTTCTATAAACCGTTGTAATGACTCGTGATGTGGGCCATTTGTGCTCGAATAAACATTCAATTCGGGTTCTCGTTGTCCATGATTCCCTTCAACCCAATCTCCCAGGCTTGGCTCAGACACACTCTGGACGAAACTCTTCAAACGTTTGTGATCTATGAATCTCATTCTTTTGGTCATCTCTTCTTTACAGAAGGCTCTCCAGTCCAGTTCTCCATCACTTGCTCCATCCTACTGTCAAGATACCAAAATACTTGATCTATGTTGCTTAAGTTAGAGACTCCTCCCCAACTCCAAGTGAACGTTCAGCTTTTATCGGATCAGGAAAATGACCTTGGACTTCCCAGTCACTTCCCATTTGGCTGCAAACTGAGCTGAGGATCATGGACCATCAGTAACAGTGAGAACGTCAGATCTGTTTTTCAATTGTTTGTTTTTATTCACTTTTATTTTACTATTGAATACCAGATCTTCTTATCTTGCTTTTTTTTAGTAGAAAAGATAGACATCAGCTCCCACAGTAAATGTGCACTTTCAGCAAACTTTTGTTGTTCAATTACAAAAGCTTCAACCAATGACTGCCGCTGCTCAATCTGAAACAACATTGCAGTCAACGCTGGCTACTGATTGCTTCTCTTCACAGTTAGTGACCTTTTCAACCCTTTTTTGGATCACTGGCTGCCTCTACATCCCAAATAAATGCTGCGATAATTCAGAGAGACTCTCTGTCAGTCCAGTTAACCAGGTCAGAAACAACAGGCCAAACTGTCCTTTTAAACCCTRCTGGAAAATAAACAGACAAATAAAATAAAAGATTGATGTATTTGGGATTGTTAATATAAAACAGCCATATTTTGAGTATAAAATATATTTTTAAGTACTCATGAGGGGAAAAGATAAGTTTGTTGTGCCAAATGATATTTTATGAAACTATAACCTACCAAAATGCTGGAAGAATAATTTGCTGGACAAATATGTAAATGTATGAATTGTTGTTCAAGGAGTTAAACCTGTGTTTATGTATTTGAGAAAAAGGGGCAGATATAATAAGATTTTATCTTCTTCTGCTACCTTTCATTTAACTTATGATTTGAATTTTTGTTGTATGTTGAATTTATGTTGTTTTTTAAAGAAATGAATAAACTGAAATGAACCAAACTGAAAACWGTGTCTAATAAATAACTGATGGTATTTTGTGCAAACAAGATGTGTAAGTATTAATAAAATAAATTTCAGAGAGACAAGACAAAAAAACAAAACTAAAAGTTTCTGAGTGTTAAGCCTTATGCCGGTGACATTTTTGTATTGACAATCAATGCATCATAAACAGGTCTGACCTTGATGCTACAAGATGAGCAAATGGATTTGGCTTCTCATCCACTTTCATTCAGTTTGTTGAATCAGGGTTCGAGGTGGCACACACTCTGTAGCCACTGTAGTGAATTATGAGTTTTTGTTCCCTGGGTGGATATTTTGTTTCTATTTTAACTGTTTTCTCCCTCATCTCCATGTTGACACGTTGGCCTGAACACTTGCCTCCAACCCTGCTTGCTCCATCCAGCTCTGTTTGACTTGGCCACCAGCTCCATGCGCAGCTTCTTCTGCCTTCCCAACAGCTCTCTGAGTGCTAAACCCTCACTGCCATCTACGCCTTCCCATTTTTCACTCCATCTCAGGCTCTCGTCCATAATGCTACTTTGCAGCTGCTAATAATATTTTTTTATGTTCTTGTTTTGTGTACTTTGTGTAAATATATCACAACTGTCTTAAAAGTGCTGTTAATCCTGCTCTGGACAAAACAAGGGGAATGAAAATGCACATTTTTTTAATACTGTAAATTAATTTTTGATTAAAACACCGGAAAACAATTACAAGAGGCAAAAGCACTGATTGCCCCTAAATGAAACCAGCCTGAAATCCTCTGCGACCTCAGGACCAGTGTTGTACATGACAGCCAGCTGTTCTACTCACTTGCTACAGTTGTACCTGTCAGTTTGACTGTAATGTACTGACTGCACGTTTGTCAGGAACCCACCTCCCTCAGCTCAGTCAGAAAGCCTCGRCAGAGCCACCTGTGAGGCAGAAACTTCTCAACAACACGGCAGCATTGAAAAAAAAAAAAACTGGTCTTCTTGTCTCAGTAAGAGTAAWAGCAGTATGTAGAGAAGCCATGCCCATCATTTAGTAAAGCTCACAATCTTCCATTTTCAGGATCATTGTCTTCTGTTGCTGGAGAAAAGAAACAAATCGATAGAAAATGTTCTTGCAGGTGGAGAAATCTATGTTCTGTTTGAATGAGTGAACCGAGATCTATGAGTGATCTATGAAGATTTGAAGTGCTTAAAGGTTTAGATTTTATGAATGTCATGAYTTACGATGTTAAGTGGTGGAGTTGACTTTGTAGGATTGTCTGGACAGTGTGCCAGTGTAACTATTAAAGGCTGAGTTATTGGGCTTTTCTGATTTAAACAAAAACAACTTATTGATTTAATGTGACTCAAACTTATTGAGAACTTACCAGTATTTSACAGCAAACAGGATTACATTACTAAATGTGACCCATCATATCAAAATAAGGATTAAGTCAAATTTGGTCAAAATGACGAAATCACATTTTCAGATTACTGGTGTTAAAAGCTACATTTTGATCCAGATACATGACTTAATTTGTCTTGTTGGTTACAATAATACAATAATACTTGATCTGACTCCTAATTTTATGTAATTTAAATGAGACATTTTTGACGTCATTATAAAAAGGAAACTTCAAATATTGAGATGTTCCAGGTGGCAAGAAACAAAAATATTTCTTCACTCAACAAATGAAAGTTATGTGATCATTACATTGAAAACATTTGATTTATTGTGTTGAAATTTGGGGTAAGGCATGTAAAACATTTACAAATTCTATTCTTATTCTGCAAAAAAAGAGCTGTAAAAATTACCAGAAAACATTACAATCACCCATCTAATGTATTGTTTCAGCAATTGAAATTACTAAAATTTTATGAGTTAGTTGATTATAAGATTTTGTTGATTATGTATAAGGCTCATAAAGGCCTTTGAACATTCAATCAAATTTTGTTAAGAGGGAAAGTTGTTATAATTTGAAAGGATTTGAAATGTTTATAAAACCTAAAATTCGAACAAACTTGAAGGATAGATGTACCTCAGTTCAAGGAATAAGATTGTGGAATAACTTGGACAGCGGTTAAAAAAATGCTGATTCAATTAATTTATTTGGTAAAATGATCAAAGTGAAATTATTGAAAAAATATGAAGCTGATGTTTGAGGGGTTAATCAAAAATTTTTTTTGCTGATGAGGGTGCAAAATTATATATGTGCATGTGTATATGTATATGTATATGTATGTGTGTATACTCT
>NW_013952642.1:288378-289950 GCF_001266775.1 Austrofundulus limnaeus | reverse complement strand
GGGAAACCCCCCTCCCTGAAACATACGTCACTGCATGGAGTTCCCCCGCAACAGCCGATAATGCAGGGGAAAAAAAGTCAGAATTTCTCCCCTCAACAGCAATGCAGAAAAAAGGTCACTCACCTGACAGATTTTTATCTACGGTATATCTGTCCTTGTTAAAAAGCTCCACAGTTTCAGATTCCTCCGTGGNTCAGTCATGTTGAGATAACATGATTCAGTCAGACTGATCCTGCATCTAAGACAGACTAGCGAGATCACGGGAGATCACGCGAGAAGAGAAATAATTTGGCGTGCCCGGGAAAGCACTCAGCATGAGTCCTGCTTTGTGTTCGGAATTTGAAAAAAAGTAAGATTTAATCATTTTTCATGCATCTAAATGCGAATGAAAAATACATGAATGACACAAGCAGCAGAATTTTAATAATTTTCTGCAATATTTCTCAAGCTGCAGCTGGCTAAAGTGGGAACATTCTCGCTCCGATGTCGACGGGTCTACGCATGGTCACGTGGTTGTTCGGCAGTCGTTTTCGCACAGACCTTTCATAGTCCCTAYGACACCCCCGTGCCAAATTTGGGAAACCCCCCTCCCTGAAACATACGTCACTGCATGGAGTTCCCCCGCAACAGCCGATAATGCAGGGGAAAAAAAGTCAGAATTTCTCCCCTCAACAGCAATGCAGAAAAAAGGTCACTCACCTGACAGATTTTTATCTACGGTATATCTGTCCTTGTTAAAAAGCTCCACAGTTTCAGATTCCTCCGTGGCTGTTTATCTGTTATGTCTGTTTATCTCCATTCATGAGTTTTTCACGGTTTGACTATCTTTATAAAATTCTGCTTCCTGCTCGGCTCGGGGAGCGAGTCGTCCCCCCCCCCCTTTTTGTAACCGAGTGGTTGAACTAAACGCAGCGCATAGCGCTGTCAGCACAAACGCATGGGTTTTTCTCGGTTTGACTATCTTTAAAACTGCTCAAAACAGTCTACTCTCGTCAGAAGCGAGTTTTTGTTTTTTTCTTCTGCTGTGTCCATCCGAGCGCTTTCAGTTCAGACCAATCACACATTACCGTCGACAAGGGAGGGGGCTCAAAAAGTTCTGCCGGGGGCTTGTGCCAAAAGGGGCTGTCGACACGACGCTGCAAGCCCGGTGACGTAATTTTCGTCATTAAACTGCGACAACCCGTGCCGACGTCGGCCGTTCGCAAAGAGTATGTTTCCAGCTTAACATGTTCATGTTAAGTTAGCTAAGTGACCGTCGTTAGCTGGCCATTTGCACCAGTTTTATGCCTGTTCCACACTTACAGGGAAAATCTCAACATTTTAAGACATTTTTGCTGTAAATCCGTCACTGCTCAAAAAAATGCTTCAGAATTTTGTTTTATGATTATATTTCACAATTCATTCCGATGATACATTGATAAGGCATTTGTTTATTATGCTTTGACAAAACACAATTTTTGCAAACATTTTAATCAAAACACAATGGGCCTCATGCAAGAACATGTTCGTATTCTTATCCTAAATTTCTCTTACTTTTGTTCGTACAAAGGGTTCGTACGAACATGTCACGTC
>NW_013952642.1:284437-288368 GCF_001266775.1 Austrofundulus limnaeus | reverse complement strand
TACATCTCAGAGCCTGTAAGGATACGTTCGTTCCCTCCTCCTCCACCCACTATACTGTACCTGCTCCTCTGCAGATGCTGCCGACCCCCCACACACCACCCCTGCCCTGCGCCACCGCCAGCACCATTATCCACCCTCCCCCTTGTATCATGTGAGAGTACTACAGATTTTTAATGGAATTTAGGGATTCCTGTAGGTCAGTATTTGTCTAAGTAAGATTGTCATCAGGGAGTGAGAGACACAGGTGTATAGTTACCATTGTGACTCTATTGAGCCATTAGCAGTTTTACCATTTGTTTGGATATTATTCTGGTTCTCAAACACTACTTATGTCATTTACTAAAGAGAATCAATAAATGCTGCATTTTTATACATTTATAAACATTGTTGTTTATTTATTTTTTTGTATTTTAGGCTAAATGTGCTAAAACAGATTATTTTTAAAGTCAGTGTGCCTTCCGTAGATGTTCTCAGAACTCCACCCTTGGGCTTGTGAAATACACCCCACTTGGTATTGAATGTTGATTTATGTCAGGCAGTAGATGCACTCGGAAATTTCTTAAGAAATTTTCTCATTTCACCTAAAAATCCAAGCAGTGTTGATGGATTTGCCACGTGTATGACCTTCGAGCTGCACAGTACGGGAGTGAAAACTGTATATATTTTATTTTGTCTGCGTTTTATCCCTGCATCCTGTATATCTTTTTGTTTGACACACAACAGTCCAGCATTATTACTCATGGAAACATCAAACTGCCTTCATCTCCCAAGCTGCTGGGTTTTTTTTTGAGTGCGTGCTGTATGGTGGTATCACAGTTTCAACATCTCTTTTCAAAACACAGCGATGTGATATTTATCTACCTGACACACGCATCATTTGATGTGTTTCAGCTGCTTCTTGGGTTCCCTGCAGCATAACATGTTCATTGTGTGTTTTGGCTGCTCCTATCAGTTTGGGATTTGCTGTGAAACACCTGAAAGTATTTCCAAAACCCTCAGGCAGACTGGACTGGGTCAAAACCCATTTGACTTCTAGCACAGTTTTAGTTTTTTGGAGAATTCTATAACGTTTACAAGGGTGCAAATCTATCTTCTTTTTTGCCTTTATTTAACCAGACAAATTTCATTGAGATCACAAATCTTATTTTATTGAGAAGCCTGAGTCTGAAGGCAACCTAACATGCATGCTTTTGGACTTTGGGGAAAAAAAGCTTAGTACATAGAGAAAACACACACAAGCACGTAGACAACATGCAATCTCCACAGAGCAAGATCCCAGGTCCAAACCGGGGATCAAATCCAGGTGCTTCTTGCTGAGGCACCAGTTGCAACCACTGATCCATCATGCTGCCAACACTGAAACACTGATATTTTAGTTCTTTGCTAACTGGTCAGATAAAACCAACAGAATTTTATCAACTCAATCTTTTCCTCATATGAAAGTTTAAACAGTCATTACTCTGTAAGATGAACACATATACAGCCTTCTTATCTTAGAATAAACACTGAAATATCATCTGGAGTCTCTCAATAGGAATAAACCCACTGACTGCATCTACTGACAAATTACCCCACTTCAATAACAATTCATTATCCTTTCACCTAGCTTTACTGTTAAAAATGTCACTGTGTTTTGTTACAGAAACATTTTAAATCATGTGTCATGATGCATGTTTTAGGTTTAGTTTCCTTTGAGGTTTATTTTCATCTGTATTTTTAACTATGTTTAGTCTTTGTCATCAGTCTGTTTCACTACCTCCCAGTGTTTTTTCCTGTGCCACCGGTTCTTCTCTCCCAGTACTTTTCCTCAGTCAGCTTAAGGCGCCCAGATACACCTGTTCCCTGTTTCATCAGACACAGCTGCAGCCTCTCTTCTCATTGGCCTACGTCCTTTTTAGTCCCTCAGCTTCACCTCACTCATCAGTTGAGCATTGCTACCACACAGATAGGTTAATAGATGGGTAAATATACAGATAGATAGATGGATAGATGGATAGATGGATAGATAGATAGATACTTTTTGTAACCAACCCCTGCAGCTTCACCTGCAGGTAAATAGAGAAGTAATGAATTCATTGAAAATGTTGTCACGCAGGTCATGCATCCCCCTTTCCCGTTTTGCAAGTATCCATGGCAACTCTAATTCTGCAGGTGGGGCGAGATCGTTTGTGGTAATTGTTTCAAACTGATGCATATTTTTACTGAATTGACCTTTACGAAAACCTTAAGGCATATTAATCATCTGTTTGGTTCCTCTTTCGCTGTGGTCTGCCTTTGCAGATCCTTATTGATTTATACAACCGGTCTGCAGGGAGGCACCGGAGCAAAACTTTCCACGTGAAGCTCAACGACGTTGTTATGTCCAATTTGTCAAGTTGAATGAATGAGTAAAATAATTTTGAAGTCAAAATTGCAAAAGAGATCATCCAAAAAAGGAAAAAAAACAAAACAATGTACACATCTTCTATAAAAGAATTAACAAAGATGTTTATGAAGACTTACAGTGAACGTCCTTCAAGAGCTTCAAACAAACCTGCTGTTTTTGAAATTTTGAATGACAAACTCAAACAATAGAAGTCTCTTCTCCAAGCAGTGCAAATATGTACACTATCTGTTTTGATCTTTTTGTCAAACGGCGCAGTTTGGTGTGATGTGGAATTATCCAGTTTGCGAAAGCAAATATTCACATGTTTACCCGCTCTCCAGCCTTCAGACACAAACACACAGAAACAGTTTGCCATGAGAAAAAACAAAACAAGGTGAAAACAGAATAAATACATTTGTACTTTTATGGCAGCGAAGTTATACATTTGTATCAAATATTGGTGCAATGTGCATGTACGTAAATAATAAAAAAATAATAATAACAACAACAACAACAACAACAACAACAACAACAACAACAACAACAACAACAACAATAATAATAATAATAATAATAATAATAAATTCCGGGAAGATCTTTCCTTTTTTAAACAAACAAATTTGATCAGTTTAAAGGAAAAATATGCAAAAAACTTTTTTTTAGCTATTAAATAGATTTTGTTGTGGACTTGGTAGTTTTTAGGAGTGCAGAAACGTTGAATTTAGTTTCTCCTGCTACAAAGCTATCTTTATATTGTTTGGTTCAGATTTTTCAGCCCGTTCAGTTTTCTTTATTTTGTATGACTTTTTCTGAGTTATTACATCAAAAAATCAACGACGGAATTACCAAATAAGGTCTGGACTGACCGACTATAATCCTCCTCTGTTCTGGGTCAGACTCTGGCTCCAACATGTAGGCCTGGATGGACATGTCTTCTATTGTTGACAGCGTTTAATTAAATTACATAAAATGCTTCTGCCCTGCTAGAAAATGCTAAACCCCCTCTCTCAAATCGGAGTGGACTGGTCTGGAAGCCAGAGTGGGGCGGGGCTTGAAGCGTATTAAAGGCACAGTATCGCATCCAGAAAGATGGACTGGTAAAGTTAAAATAAGGAGGAATTCAGACCAAAGAGTTTAAGTTCCATTTTATAAAGATCCCAACTTAATGACTTAAATGTGAAAAATAATTTAAAATCATGGTGTCTAATTTAAGGCAATCAACACAACTCTCCTTACTTTTAGCTGACAATTCTTAACATCTCTGTTAAACTTTTTTAATTAAATCATTTTTGTCATTCCTCACTCGCGTTGCACTGTAGGAACACTCTCGGGACTGTTGCAAATCAGCTCAGGCGACATGTAAATACTGCTTGTCATGATAAATATGCCTTGTCAAACTCGGGGGGGAGACTTCAGGCAGCCTTACAGCTACAGCTGCAGACGTAGGAGACAACAATAGAGCTGTAAATGAAACTATAGTCAGAACCTTAAAGGGATCCATGATTAGTTGTAACATTAGACTTTAGTAAAATAAAGACTGTAAAAATACTGTACGCTGTTTAGTTT
>NW_013952642.1:280524-284032 GCF_001266775.1 Austrofundulus limnaeus | reverse complement strand
TTACAAAACTAAACATTCTACAGTATTTTTACAGTCTTTATTTTACAGTTAAAATATATGTTTATCAAATAAAGTCTAATGTTACAACTAATCCTGGATCCTTTTAAGGTTGTTTTATTTTGTCTCAGGATTGTTTCATGTGAACATTTAGGTGTAAAATGAATATTTTGTTTTGTTAATACCATTTCATTTCACACAAAAATATGCTGATGTAGATTCTCAGTCTTCCAGAATGCAAAACAAACACAAAGCTACTTAAATTTTGTAGCTTCACATCTGAGATTTTATAACAATTCAAAAATGGAGCGTGTAGAGTTCCAAGCTTTAAACTGCGCAATGCTTTGTTTATGCAGCTAACTTCATGCAGATTAATCTCACTCCCCTCCCGTTGTTAGGGTCTTTGTTTGACATGAGAGATGGTGGGTTTATACTCAATGAGAAGTGTCAAACTCGTTTCCCTCTGATGTGGCTGTGTGACAAATACTACGTCTTTTTGTTCTGGAACCACCCCCGAGAAACCATTCTGCGCACAGCCCCATTTTCATCACAATCAGTTTATGTATTCGTTAAACACTCACGATCATCCAGCCCATTAACTTCGTGATTGACCTCCATAATGTCCTTTTGAGTAAACGAATTTGTTGTATTTAATTACGCAACTTATTGGATGTTTTAATCATGAAATTCATATGCTTTGAAAAAATAAATAAATCTAAGAGACATGGTCTCAACAACACAAAACCCAGCATCCAACATCCATTACTCTTCCATGTGTATAATTAGATTGAAATGCTGCTCTCTCATCGCTGACAACACATTATCCTCAGTGTCAGTCCCACAAGCACCATTAGGGGTGAGTGGCCCTGGTTCCTGCGCTCATCTCTTCTTTTTTTTTCTTCATCTTTAGCTGTGACCCCAAAGCTGTTTGCAAAGCAGAGAAATCAAGCAGGGATCCACTCCGATGAAATGGCAGGCTAATAGCGTTTAATGAGCTGTTTGGGCATGGTGTTGATGTCCCCTTGCTTGTTTACAAGGCACAGCTATGACACTGCATCTGCAACCTCCAACTGTGTGTGTCTTCGGCTTGCTATCATGTCTCTGAGTCTGTTTGTGTGTTTGTGAGTGGTTGTGATCAGAAAGGGGCAGGCTGACACAGCTAATGGAGAGAGATGAACAGTTTGCAGAACTGGCAGTCCACAAGAGGCTTTCAGCTCCTTAGCTCCTTTTTTTCCCCTCTCCAAAGCTCAGGAAGACTAATGGTCTGAGAAGACCTCAGCTATGCTAAAATCACAGGCAGATATAAGAGCTTTAAATGTGCTCCCAAGGGGCACGACGTGATTTAAGTGAAATAGTTATTAACAAAGACGAGAACAGACCTCCCACACAAATACCCAGCAAGACCATGGAGGTGTCTGCAGGAGGATGCATCAAGTCCATCAACAAGCTCCACTCATGGATCAGTAACAGCGTTATCAGAAGGCACAACCACTGTGTCGTGTTTTATGCATTTAAATTTTTAGACATTAGGATGACAAATTCATGTAATGATAGAAAACAAGAAAGAATTTCAGTTGAGGAAAATGTCTGATGAGTCATTAAAATCCACAGAGAAGTTTACCAAGTTTCTGAAATCTAAAGAAGTTAAATAATAAAGATGTTCTGGAAACCACTCAAAAATATGATTAGAAAATCAAATTCATTTGGAATATTTGTGAAAATACAAACTTGGTTTCAACTTCATAAACACACAACTATCGATGTTCCATTTAGAGTTGATGGTGTTGAGATTTATAAAGTCAGTGAGGTGAYGTTTTTGGGTGTCATTGATGAAAAGCTGACATGGAAACCTCACAAACTATTTAAGAATAACAATAAATCTATTGCATTACTGTACAAAGTAATGAATTTACTCAATGATAAAGCTCTGTACTGTATATGTCGTATAATGTAAGCATTGTTCTACATTTAATTTATTGTATTGATGTTTTGGGGAAAACATGTAAAACAATTACAAACCCTTTTTAGTTTTACAATAAATCTATTGCATTACTGTACAAAGTAATGAATTTACTCAATGATAAAGCTCTGTACTGTATATGTCGTATAATGTAATCATTGTTCTACATTTAATTTATTGTATTGATGTTTTGGGGAAAACATGTAAAACAATTACAAACCCTTTTTAGTTTTACAGAAAACAGCTGTAAGAATTATTATTAGAAATCATTACAGTTGCCAATCAAATATATTATTTTATCATTTGAAATGATTGAAATTCTACGATTTAGTTGATTATATTTCACAGGTTGTGTATCAGGCTCACAGATGACCTTTAAACATCCAGTTAAATTTTGTTAAAAGAGAGAGAGAGAGAGATGTTTGTGAGACCTAAAGGTAGAGCCAGTTTGAAGGAATGGTGTTCTTCAATCCAAGGAATGAGAATTTGGAATAATCTGGAGAGTGATGGTAAAAATGCCAGATCAATTTTTATGTTTAAAAGAATGATMAAAGTTGGTTTGTTGAAGAAATATTAAATAGTACAATGTTTTTCGAGAAGGAGTTGATGTTTTTTGTATTTTGTTCAGTCTTGTTTTTTTTTAAATTAGTGTTTGAATTTATTCTTGGGGGAATAAAGGCAGATATTATAAGATATGTTTTTATCTTTCTGCTGTCTTTCATTTTATTTGTGATTTGTATTGATTTTTTTCTTCTGTTGTATATAGAATTTATTTTGTTTTTAATTAAATGAATGAATTTTATAAATAAAATTTAAAAAAATAGATATTTCACAATGCAGTTGCTATAGTTCAAGGTAACTTTTCACTACAAACTTTATAACTTTAACTCAACATTTGAGGATTTTTTTTTTTTTTGAAATTTATTCCGTTGCGGTACTGTTTTTGTACTTTTCACATTTTAAAACCCATTGTTGTAGTTGTATCAATAAAACAGCAACGCAGTTCCAATTAATTATCAGCCAACTGTTCTGCCATCTGTTCCAATCTGGGCTTTGATGGACTCATTTCATTTTTTTTCTCTCATGCTTCTTCTCACCACCCTTGAAGAACTTGAGAAGAAGAATGTGTCACATGAGCTCAGCCTTAAGTGTCATGGTGCCGTCGCTGTTTAATCTCTGAGATTTGCTCATAWGTCATTCCATCTGAGCTTGATTCGATGATTTCTTTTTGCACCTCTGGCAGACTTGGAATAGAAGTATGAAGAGGAAGTACGTGTGCTGCATGAACCTGAGATAAACCATGATGCCACACATGAAAACATATTGACATGCTTAAAATCAACCCCGAAAATTGTGCTGCTCTTTTTTTTATTCCCAGGTGAATTGTATTTTTTAATTACATTTCGGGTAATTATTAGATGAGATTTAAACACTAAATACATCAATTTAAGAGTCCAGGTGGAGGTGCAAAAAACTTGCATCAAACAGGATTAATATACAGTAGTTAACTAAAACTAACAAACTGAAATTGAAAAAAATATACATTTTAGT
>NW_013952642.1:277636-279709 GCF_001266775.1 Austrofundulus limnaeus | reverse complement strand
ATAAAAACTAATACTAATGAAAATTAAACAAAAAAATAAAACTTAAAAATCAATAATAACTAATAAAAAACTAGCAAATCCACTCTAAAAACTATTCAAACTAGTCAAATTAAAAGAAAGAAGTCATCACGAAATAAAACTAAACTATGAGGAAGAATCAAAAACTATTATGACCTTGGTATCAAACCAAAAAGCTTCATTTGTTGATCTTGCAGAACTATCTGTTTGAAGAGGGCTGATTTATTTACAGTGCAACAGAAGCCAAGACCATTCGTTTAAAAAAAAATCTTGTTTTTAAAGGGGTCAGACCCTCTGAGTACAGGTCAGCCTTTTTGTAGTTTTTCATCATCTGCAGACATCAAAACTGAAAAAAAGCTTAAAAAGAATAAATATGATTATTCATGAATTCTTGAACCCAGATCCTGAATCATATATTGACAAAGTACAAAATGTTGAACGTTTAAAACGCACATAAGACATATATTTTTGTATTGTCTATTAGAATAACACAGCATTGACTGAAATAATATAAAACATAGGGAGAACATCCTTCATCCACTGAACAATATTCCACATTACAGAGCTATTGGTTGGACAGGGAGCACCATCTGGCCTCAGAGCTACAATTATTAGAAAAGTCTAAATTGTTTCATGTTTGTAGCAACATATAGAAAACTGTCATTATGGTGCTCAGCAATCATGTTGTTGGCTGCTCACACCTGTTGTATTTTTTTCCAAACAATAAAAAAAATACTGTTTTGTGTGGACCACATGTTGCTCAGTGTATTATGACTGAAAYAAATACTCATATTCAACTCTACAACACAATGGAACAAAATTACTCAAAAACCTTGMGTTTGTAACGGCGAGCTGGTGTTCTGCTTCTGTTAGTTTTCACTGCTCATCAACTCGTCAACATTTCTGTAGTCATTCAAYGTTCACGCTGCATTTTCTCAAAGATTTTGACACCTTTAATCTGGTCAACTGTTGCTTATTTAAGGAATCGACTGCTGTCTGTTGCAGCTCACAGGAACACTAATTAAAAGGCACGCATTAAAAAAATAACTAAATAATTAAAAGGAGGGAATTTCAGTAATTGAAACTGTTTGACATCACTTTTCCTGTACAAAAGTTGTGAAGTGTCAAAAAAATAAAATAAAATATTGTATAAAATAACCAGTGTGTAACTGTGGCCAACAAACTGTATGGATTTATTATTTGAGCTCTTTTATTAGTTTATTTATTCATGTTTTATTGCATATTATTATTATTTGCCAGCTCATCAGTAAAACAAAGATTTTTATTAGATATTTCACTATCTGAAGCAATGAGCGAATGTGGCTGAGAACAAGAACAGAGGAGGATGAAGGAAGAAGGATCCAGAAAGGAGGAAAAAAAAAATCCAATTAAAGGCGGACACCTGAATGTTGTGACCGAGAAATAAATTAGAGCACAGTACATCAATTATATGATCAGCTCGGACAACTTCATTCGGGTTATTTATTATGGCATTCCTCTGCTGTCCTGTGGTGGCAGTGGTGGTGGTGGTGGTGGGGGGTCTACTGTAGGGGGGGGAGTGCTGCTGATGTTTGGTTATTGGTCTATAAAAATGTTTATTTGGGTGGCAAGTGTCAGAGTAATGTCTGTGTGAATGCCAGGATGCAGTAAAAAATCCTCCTAAGAACAAACATGATAAAACAAAATGAGCAGTGGTGCTCACTTTAACTGACAGAGGTCATAATGATATGGCTGATTCGTATATATGTCAGGTTTTATTTAGGATGTATTACATAATTTGACCTGTTCTTGTTGCACATTGATAAGACAAAGAAGCTTTACTTGTTAGTGTTTAAAACCTTATTATCCATGATTTAGTTTTTATATTGTTTATGGATGTTTTTACGCTGTAACTAAGAAGCTGTTGTGTTTTAAAGCAGGAGTGTTGAATCCTGGTCCCTAAAGGCTACTATCCTGCAGGGTTTAGAGCAGGGGTGGGCAATCCTGGTCCTGGAGGGCCGCAGCCCTGCATGTTTTACTTGTTTCTCTGCTCCAACACACCTGATTTGAATGAAT